>NW_028295289.1:0-274000 GCF_964341445.2 Mesoplodon mirus
CAGTCATCACAATGCTCCATGACCCTGACAACAAAATGATCCGGGACTCTTGTCATCAAAATGCTCCATGACACTTGTCATCACAATGATCCATGCCCTTGTCATCCCAATGCTCCATGACCCCTGTAATCACAATGCTCCGTGATACTTTTCATCACAGTGCTCCATGACCCTTGTCATCACAATGCTCCATGCCTTTGTCAGCAAAATGCTACATGACCTTGTCATCACAATGCTCCATGAGCTTGTTATCACCAATACTCCATTCCCATTGTCATCACAATCCTCCATGAACTTTGGGATCACATTGCTTCATGCCCTTGTCATCACAATGTTCCATGCTCCTTGAATTCAAAATGATCCATGACCTCTGTCATTACAAAGCTCCAAACCCTTGTGATCACTATGTTCCATAGCACTTGTCATCACAACGCTCCATGATGCCTGTCATCACAATAATCCATGCCCTTGTCATCACAGTGCTCCATGACCTTTTTCATCACATTACTCAATACACATGTCATCACAATGCTCCCTGATACTTGTCGTCAGAATGCTCCTTGAATCCTGTCAAGAAAAGGCTCCTTGCCTTTTTCATCACAATGCTCCTTGCCCTTTTCACCACAGTGCTCCATGCCATTGTCATCACAAATATCCACGAGCTTGTCATCAGAATGCTCCATGAGCTTGTTATCACCAATACTCCATTCCCATTGTCATCACAATCCTCCAAGAACCTTGGGATCACTTTGCTTCATGCCCTTGTCATCACAATGCTCCATTCTCCATGAAATCAAAATGAACCATGACCTCTGCCATCAGAATGCTCCAAACCCTGTGATCACAATGTTCCATAACACTTGTCATCACAACGCTCCATGATGCCTATCATCACAATAATCCATGACCTTGTCATCACAATGCTCCATGACCTTTGACATCACAATGCTCAATACATAGTCATCACAATGCTCTCTGACACTTGTCATCAGAATGCTGCTTGAACACTGTCATGAAAAGGCTCCATGCCTTGTTCATCACAATGCTCCATGCCATTGTCATCACAATGCTCCACAAGCTTGTCATCAGAATGTTCCATGACACTTGTCATCACAATGCTCCATGACCCCTGTCATGACAATGCTCCATGACACCTGTCATCACAATGCTCCATGCCCCTTGTCATTACAGTGCTCCATGACGCTCGTCATCACAATTATCCGGGGTCTTCTCATCACAGTGCTCCACGGTCTTGCCATCACTATGCTCCATGCCCTGGTCATCACAATGCACCATGTCCCTTTGCATCACAATGCTCCATGACACTTCTCATCAAAATGTTACATGCTCTTGTCATCACAATTCTCCATGCACTTGTCATCGCAATGCTCCATGACCCTGTCATAGAAAGCTCCATGTGCGTGTCATCACAATGCTTCACGAACTTGTCATCAAAATTCTCAATGGAAGTTTTCATCACAATGCTCCATGCCCTTCTCATCACAATGCTCCCTGACCCTTTTCATCACAATGCTCCAGGCCCTTGTCATCACAATGCTCCATTACCTTTGCCATCACAATCATCCATGACCTTGTCATAACAATGCTCCATGCCCTTGCCATCAAAATGCGCCATGCCCAATGTCATTGCAATAATCCATGAAACTTGTCAGACCAATGCTCCATGCCCATGTCAACACAATGCTCCTTGCCCTTGTCATCACAATGCTCCATGACCCCTGTCATCGCAATGCTCCATGATTCCACTCATCACAATACTTCATGAACTTTGTCATCACAATGGTCCATGCCCTCGTCATCCCCAGGCTCTGTTACCTTTGTCACCACAATGCTCCATGAATTTTTCATCACAATTCTCTGTGAACCTTGTCATCACAATGCACCATGCCTTTGTCAGCACAATGCTCCATGACACTTGTCATCACAATGCTCCATGCGCTTGTCAGCAAAATGCTCCACCACATTGTCATCACAATGCTCCATAAAGCTTGTCCTCACAATGCTCCATGCACTTCCCATCAAAATGCTATCTCACCACTGATATCACAATGTTCCATCACTAGTCATCACAATCCTCCCTCACCCCTGTCATCACAATGTTCCATGACCCCTGTCATCACAATGCTCCATGACCTTATCATCACAATGCTCCATGACCCCTGACATCACAATGTTCCATAACACCTATCATCAAAATGCTCCATGACCATTTTCATCACAATGCTCCATGACCCCTGACATCACAATGTTCCATAACCCCTCTCGTCAAAATGTTCCATGACACTTTTCATCAAATTGCTCCATGCCCCTGTCATTACAATGTTCCATGTCCTTGTCATCACAATGCTCCATGACCCCTGTCATCACAATGCTCCATTCTCCATGAAATCAAAATGAACCATGACCTCTGCCATCAGAATGCTCCAAACCCTGTGATCACAATGTTCCATAACACTTGTCATCACAACGCTCCATGATGCCTATCATCACAATAATCCATGACCTTGTCATCACAATGCTCCATGACCTTTGACATCACAATGCTCAATACATAGTCATCACAATGCTCTCTGACACTTGTCATCAGAATGCTGCTTGAACACTGTCATGAAAAGGCTCCATGCCTTGTTCATCACAATGCTCCATGCCATTGTCATCACAATGCTCCACAAGCTTGTCATCAGAATGTTCCATGACACTTGTCATCACAATGCTCCATGACCCCTGTCATGACAATGCTCCATGACACCTGTCATCACAATGCTCCATGCCCCTTGTCATTACAGTGCTCCATGACGCTCGTCATCACAATTATCCGGGGTCTTCTCATCACAGTGCTCCACGGTCTTGCCATCACTATGCTCCATGCCCTGGTCATCACAATGCACCATGTCCCTTTGCATCACAATGCTCCATGACACTTCTCATCAAAATGTTACATGCTCTTGTCATCACAATTCTCCATGCACTTGTCATCGCAATGCTCCATGACCCTGTCATAGAAAGCTCCATGTGCGTGTCATCACAATGCTTCACGAACTTGTCATCAAAATTCTCAATGGAAGTTTTCATCACAATGCTCCATGCCCTTCTCATCACAATGCTCCCTGACCCTTTTCATCACAATGCTCCAGGCCCTTGTCATCACAATGCTCCATTACCTTTGCCATCACAATCATCCATGACCTTGTCATAACAATGCTCCATGCCCTTGTCATCAAAATGCGCCATGCCCAATGTCATTGCAATAATCCATGAAACTTGTCAGACCAATGCTCCATGCCCATGTCAACACAATGCTCCTTGCCCTTGTCATCACAATGCTCCATGACCCCTGTCATCGCAATGCTCCATGATTCCACTCATCACAATACTTCATGAACTTTGTCATCACAATGGTCCATGCCCTCGTCATCCCCAGGCTCTGTTACCTTTGTCACCACAATGCTCCATGAATTTTTCATCACAATTCTCTGTGAACCTTGTCATCACAATGCACCATGCCTTTGTCAGCACAATGCTCCATGACACTTGTCATCACAATGCTCCATGCGCTTGTCAGCAAAATGCTCCACCACATTGTCATCACAATGCTCCATAAAGCTTGTCCTCACAATGCTCCATGCACTTCCCATCAAAATGCTATCTCACCACTGATATCACAATGTTCCATCATTAGTCATCACAATCCTCCCTCACCCCTGTCATCACAATGTTCCATGACCCCTGTCATCACAATGCTCCATGACCTTATCATCACAATGCTCCATGACCCCTGACATCACAATGTTCCATAACACCTATCATCAAAATGCTCCATGACCATTTTCATCACAATGCTCCATGACCCCTGACATCACAATGTTCCATAACCCCTCTCGTCAAAATGTTCCATGACACTTTTCATCAAATTGCTCCATGCCCCTGTCATTACAATGTTCCATGTCCTTGTCATCACAATGCTCCATGACCCCTGTCATCACAATGCTCCATTCTCCATGAAATCAAAATGAACCATGACCTCTGCCATCAGAATGCTCCAAACCCTGTGATCACAATGTTCCATAACACTTGTCATCACAACGCTCCATGATGCCTATCATCACAATAATCCATGACCTTGTCATCACAATGCTCCATGACCTTTGACATCACAATGCTCAATACATAGTCATCACAATGCTCTCTGACACTTGTCATCAGAATGCTGCTTGAACACTGTCATGAAAAGGCTCCATGCCTTGTTCATCACAATGCTCCATGCCATTGTCATCACAATGCTCCACAAGCTTGTCATCAGAATGTTCCATGACACTTGTCATCACAATGCTCCATGACCCCTGTCATGACAATGCTCCATGACACCTGTCATCACAATGCTCCATGCCCCTTGTCATTACAGTGCTCCATGACGCTCGTCATCACAATTATCCGGGGTCTTCTCATCACAGTGCTCCACGGTCTTGCCATCACTATGCTCCATGTCCTGGTCATCACAATGCACCATGTCCCTTTGCATCACAATGCTCCATGACACTTCTCATCAAAATGTTACATGCTCTTGTCATCACAATTCTCCATGCACTTGTCATCGCAATGCTCCATGACCCTGTCATAGAAAGCTCCATGTGCGTGTCATCACAATGCTTCACGAACTTGTCATCAAAATTCTCAATGGAAGTTTTCATCACAATGCTCCATGCCCTTCTCATCACAATGCTCCCTGACCCTTTTCATCACAATGCTCCAGGCCCTTGTCATCACAATGCTCCATTACCTTTGCCATCACAATCATCCATGACCTTGTCATAACAATGCTCCATGCCCTTGCCATCAAAATGCGCCATGCCCAATGTCATTGCAATAATCCATGAAACTTGTCAGACCAATGCTCCATGCCCATGTCAACACAATGCTCCTTGCCCTTGTCATCACAATGCTCCATGACCCCTGTCATCGCAATGCTCCATGATTCCACTCATCACAATACTTCATGAACTTTGTCATCACAATGGTCCATGCCCTCGTCATCCCCAGGCTCTGTTACCTTTGTCACCACAATGCTCCATGAATTTTTCATCACAATTCTCTGTGAACCTTGTCATCACAATGCACCATGCCTTTGTCAGCACAATGCTCCATGACACTTGTCATCACAATGCTCCATGCGCTTGTCAGCAAAATGCTCCACCACATTGTCATCACAATGCTCCATAAAGCTTGTCCTCACAATGCTCCATGCACTTCCCATCAAAATGCTATCTCACCACTGATATCACAATGTTCCATCACTAGTCATCACAATCCTCCCTCACCCCTGTCATCACAATGTTCCATGACCCCTGTCATCACAATGCTCCATGACCTTATCATCACAATGCTCCATGACCACTGACATCACAATGTTCCATAACACCTATCATCAAAATGCTCCATGACCATTTTCATCACAATGCTCCATGACCCCTGACATCACAATGTTCCATAACCCTTCTCGTCAAAATGTTCCATGACATTTTTCATCAAATTGCTCCATGCCCCTGTCATTACAATGTTCCATGTCCTTGTCATCACAATGCTCCATGACCCCTGTCTTCACAATGCTCCATTCTCCATGAAATCAAAATGAACCATGACCTCTGCCATCAGAATGCTCCAAACCCTGTGATCACAATGTTCCATAACACTTGTCATCACAACGCTCCATGATGCCTATCATCACAATAATCCATGACCTTGTCATCACAATGCTCCATGACCTTTGACATCACAATGCTCAATACATAGTCATCACAATGCTCTCTGACACTTGTCATCAGAATGCTGCTTGAACACTGTCATGAAAAGGCTCCATGCCTTGTTCATCACAATGCTCCATGCCCTTGTCATCACAATGCTCCATGGCGCCTGTCATCACAATGCTCCGTGACTCCAGTCATCACAAAGCTTAATGACATTTGTTATCAACATGGTCTATGCCCTCGTCATCACATGGCTATGTGACCTGTGTTACCACAATGCTCCATGAACTTTTCATCACAATGCTCTGTGACACTTGTCATCACAATGCTCCAAGGCTTTGTCAGCACAATGCTCCCTGAAATTTGCCAGCAGTATCCTCTTTGAAACATGTCATGACAAGGCTCCATGCCTTTTTCATCACAATGATCCATGCCATTTTCTTCACAATGCTCCAAGGCCCCTGTAATGACAATGCTCCTTGCCCTTGTCACCACAAAGCTCCATGAGGCAAGTCATCAGAGTGCTCCATGGCCTTCTCATCACAATGCTCCATGTCCTTGTCATCACAATGCACCAAGACACCTGTAATCACAATGCTTCATGCCCCTTTTCATCAGAATGCTCCATGAGACTCGTCATCACAAAGCTCCATGGTGTTCTCATCACAATGCTCCAGGACCTTGTCATCCCAATGCTCCATGACCCCTGTAATCACAATGCTCCGTGATGCTTTTCATCACAGTGCTCCATGACCCTAGTCATCACAATGCTCCATGCCTTTGTCAGCAAAATGCTACATGACCTTGTCATCACAATGTTCAATGTGCTTGTTATCACCAATACTCCATTCCCATTGTCATCACAATCCTCCATGAACCTTGGGATCACATTGCTTCATGCCCTTGTCATCACAATGTTCCATGCTCCTTGAATTCAAAATGATCCATGACCTCTGTCATTACAAAGCTCCAAACCCTTGTGATCACAATGTTCCATAACACTTGTCATCACAACGCTCCATGATGCCTGTCATCACAATAATCCATGCGCTTGTCATCACAATGATCCATGACCTTTTTCATCACATTACTCAATACACATGTCATCACAATGCTCCCTGATACATGTCGTCAGAATGCTCCTTGAATCCTGTCAAGAAAAGGCTCCTTGCCTTTTTCATCACAAAGCTCCTTACCCTTTTCACCACAATGCTCCATGCCTTTGTCATCACAAATCTCCACGAGCTTGTCATCAGAATGCTCCATGAGCTTGGTATCACCAATACTCCATTCCCATTGTCATCACAATCCTCCAAGAACCTTGGGATCACTTTGCTTCATGCCCTTGTCATCACAATGCTCCATTCTCCATGAAATCAAAATGAACCATGACCTCTGCCATCAAAATGCTCCAAACCCTGTGATCACAATGTTCCATAACACTTGTCATCACAACGCTCCATGATGCCTATCATCACAATAATCCATGCCCTTGTCATCAAAATGCTCCATGACCTTTGTCATCACAATACTCAATACACGTCATCACAATGCTCCCTGATACTTGTCGTCAGAATGCTCCTTGAACCATGTCATGAAAAGGCTCCATGCCTTTTTCATCACAATGCTCCATGCCATTGTCATCACAATACTCCACAAGCTTGTCATCACAATGCTCCATGCCCCTTGTCATTACAGTGCTCCATGAGGCTCGTCATCACAATTATCTATGGTCTTCTCATCACAATGCTCCACGGTCTTGCCATCACAATGCTCCATGCCCTGGTTATCACAATGCTCCATGACCCTTGTCATCACAATTATCCTCGTCCTTGTCATCACAATGCTACATGACACTTCTCATCACAATGTTACATGCTCTTGTCATCACAATTCTCCATGCACTTGTCATCGCTATGCTCCTTGACCACTGTCATAGAAAGTCCCATGAGCTTGTCATCAAAATTCTTCACGACTTGTAATGAAAATTCTCAATGGCCCTTGTCATCACCATACTCCATGCCCTTGTCTTAAAAATGCTCCATGACCCTTGTCATCACAATGCTCCAAGCCCTTATCATCTCATTGCTCCATAAACTTTGTCATCACAATCCTCCATGATACTTGGCATCACAATGCTCCATGCCCTTTTCATCACAATGGACCATGTTATATGTCATCACAATGCTCCCTGAATCCTGTCTTCACAATACTCCATAACCTTGTCAACACAATGCTCCATTCACTTGTCATCACAATGTGCCGTGCCCACTGTCTTCACAGTAATACGTGAAAATTGTCAGACAATTCCTCCAAGACGCTCTCATCACAATTCTCCATGCCTTTGTCATCACAATGCTCCATTACCTCTGTCATCACAATGCTCGGTGACTCTAGTCATCACAATGCTTCATGACCTTTTCAATCACAATTGTCCATGCCCTCGTCATCACAAGGCTCTGTGACCATTTTCACCACAATTCTCCAAGAACTTTTCATCACAATGCTCCATAACCCTTGTCATCACAATGCTCCATGCGCTTGTCAGCACCCTGCTCCATGACCCATATCATCACAATGCACCATGCACTTGTCATCACATTCCTCCACAACCTTGCCATCACAATGCTCCATGCCCCTGTCACACAAAGCTCCATGACGCATGTCATCAGAATGCTCCATGGCCTTCTCATCAGAATGCCCCATGCCCTTGTCATCACAAGGCTCCATGACCCTTGTCATCACAATGCTCCAAGACCCATGTAATCACAATGATCCATGCCCCTTGTTATTACAGTGCTCCATAATGCTCGTCATCACAATTATCCATGGCCTTCTCATCACAATGCTCCACGGTCTTTCCATCAAAATGCTCCATGCCCTGGTCATCACAATGCTCCCTGTCCCTTGTCCTCACAATTCTCCACGTCCTTGTCATCACAATGCTCCATGACTCTTCTTATCACAATGTTACATGCTCTTGTCATCACAATTCTCCATGAAATTGTCATCGCAATGCTCCATGACCCCTGTCATGGCAAGCACCATGCACTTGTCATCACAATGCTACACGAACTTGTCATCAAAATTCTTAATGGCCCTTGTCATCACAATGTCCCATGACCCTTGTCATCACAATGCTCCATGACCCTTGTCATCACAATGCTCCATGACCCTTGTCATCACAATGCTCCATGAACTTTGTCATCACATTCCTCCATGACACTTGGCATCACAATGCTCCATGCCATGGTCATCACAATGGACCATGACATATGTCATCACAATGCTCCCTGACACCTGTCTTCACAATACTCTATGACCTTGTCATCACAATGCTCCATACCCTTGTCATCACAATGCGCCATGCCCACTGTCATCACAATAATCCATGAAACGAGTAAGACCAATGCTCCATGCCCCTGTCATCACAATGCTCCATGCCCTTGTCATCACAATGCTCCATGGCGCCTGTCATCACAATGCTCCGTGACTCCAGTCATCACAAAGCTTAATGACATTTGTTATCACCATGGTCCATGCCCTCGTCATCACATGGCTATGTGACCTGTGTCACCACAATGCTCCATGAACTTTCCATCACAATTCTCTGTGACACTTGTCATCACAATGCTCCAAGCCTTTGCCAGCAAAATGCTCCATGAAACTTGCCAGCAGTATTCTCTTTGAACCATGTCATGACAAGGCTCCATGCCTTTTTCATCACAATGATCCATGCCATTTTCTTCACAATGCTCCAAGACCCCTGTAATGACAATGCTCCATGCCCTTGTCATCACAAAGCTCCATGAGGCAAGTCATCAGTGTGCTCCATGGCCTTCTCATCACAATGCTCCATGCCCTTGTCATCACAATGCTCCAAGACACCTGTAATCACAATGCTCCATGCCCCTTTTCATCAGAATGCTCCATGAGACTTGTCATCACAAAGCTCCAAGGTGTTCTCATCACAATGCTCCAGGACCTTGTCATCACCATACTCCATTCCCTTGTCATCACAATGTTCCATGGCCCATGCCATCACAATACTCCATGAACATTGTCAGCCCAATTCTCTTTGACCTTCTCATCACAATGCTCCAGGACCACTGTCATCACAGTGCTCCATGACCACAGTCATCACAATGCTCCATGACCCTGACAACAAAATGATCCGGGACTCTTGTCATCAAAATGCTCCATGACACTTGTCATCACAATGATCCATGCCCTTGTCATCCCAATGCTCCATGACCCCTGTAATCACAATGCTCCGTGATACTTTTCATCACAGTGCTCCATGACCCTTGTCATCACAATGCTCCATGCCTTTGTCAGCAAAATGCTACATGACCTTGTCATCACAATGCTCCATGAGCTTGTTATCACCAATACTCCATTCCCATTGTCATCACAATCCTCCATGAACTTTGGGATCACATTGCTTCATGCCCTTGTCATCACAATGTTCCATGCTCCTTGAATTCAAAATGATCCATGACCTCTGTCATTACAAAGCTCCAAACCCTTGTGATCACTATGTTCCATAGCACTTGTCATCACAACGCTCCATGATGCCTGTCATCACAATAATCCATGCCCTTGTCATCACAGTGCTCCATGACCTTTTTCATCACATTACTCAATACACATGTCATCACAATGCTCCCTGATACTTGTCGTCAGAATGCTCCTTGAATCCTGTCAAGAAAAGGCTCCTTGCCTTTTTCATCACAATGCTCCTTGCCCTTTTCACCACAGTGCTCCATGCCATTGTCATCACAAATATCCACGAGCTTGTCATCAGAATGCTCCATGAGCTTGTTATCACCAATACTCCATTCCCATTGTCATCACAATCCTCCAAGAACCTTGGGATCACTTTGCTTCATGCCCTTGTCATCACAATGCTCCATTCTCCATGAAATCAAAATGAACCATGACCTCTGCCATCAGAATGCTCCAAACCCTGTGATCACAATGTTCCATAACACTTGTCATCACAACGCTCCATGATGCCTATCATCACAATAATCCATGACCTTGTCATCACAATGCTCCATGACCTTTGACATCACAATGCTCAATACATAGTCATCACAATGCTCTCTGACACTTGTCATCAGAATGCTGCTTGAACACTGTCATGAAAAGGCTCCATGCCTTGTTCATCACAATGCTCCATGCCATTGTCATCACAATGCTCCACAAGCTTGTCATCAGAATGTTCCATGACACTTGTCATCACAATGCTCCATGACCCCTGTCATGACAATGCTCCATGACACCTGTCATCACAATGCTCCATGCCCCTTGTCATTACAGTGCTCCATGACGCTCGTCATCACAATTATCCGGGGTCTTCTCATCACAGTGCTCCACGGTCTTGCCATCACTATGCTCCATGCCCTGGTCATCACAATGCACCATGTCCCTTTGCATCACAATGCTCCATGACACTTCTCATCAAAATGTTACATGCTCTTGTCATCACAATTCTCCATGCACTTGTCATCGCAATGCTCCATGACCCTGTCATAGAAAGCTCCATGTGCGTGTCATCACAATGCTTCACGAACTTGTCATCAAAATTCTCAATGGAAGTTTTCATCACAATGCTCCATGCCCTTCTCATCACAATGCTCCCTGACCCTTTTCATCACAATGCTCCAGGCCCTTGTCATCACAATGCTCCATTACCTTTGCCATCACAATCATCCATGACCTTGTCATAACAATGCTCCATGCCCTTGTCATCAAAATGCGCCATGCCCAATGTCATTGCAATAATCCATGAAACTTGTCAGACCAATGCTCCATGCCCATGTCAACACAATGCTCCTTGCCCTTGTCATCACAATGCTCCATGACCCCTGTCATCGCAATGCTCCATGATTCCACTCATCACAATACTTCATGAACTTTGTCATCACAATGGTCCATGCCCTCGTCATCCCCAGGCTCTGTTACCTTTGTCACCACAATGCTCCATGAATTTTTCATCACAATTCTCTGTGAACCTTGTCATCACAATGCACCATGCCTTTGTCAGCACAATGCTCCATGACACTTGTCATCACAATGCTCCATGCGCTTGTCAGCAAAATGCTCCACCACATTGTCATCACAATGCTCCATAAAGCTTGTCCTCACAATGCTCCATGCACTTCCCATCAAAATGCTATCTCACCACTGATATCACAATGTTCCATCACTAGTCATCACAATCCTCCCTCACCCCTGTCATCACAATGTTCCATGACCCCTGTCATCACAATGCTCCATGACCTTATCATCACAATGCTCCATGACCCCTGACATCACAATGTTCCATAACACCTATCATCAAAATGCTCCATGACCATTTTCATCACAATGCTCCATGACCCCTGACATCACAATGTTCCATAACCCCTCTCGTCAAAATGTTCCATGACACTTTTCATCAAATTGCTCCATGCCCCTGTCATTACAATGTTCCATGTCCTTGTCATCACAATGCTCCATGACCCCTGTCATCACAATGCTCCATTCTCCATGAAATCAAAATGAACCATGACCTCTGCCATCAGAATGCTCCAAACCCTGTGATCACAATGTTCCATAACACTTGTCATCACAACGCTCCATGATGCCTATCATCACAATAATCCATGACCTTGTCATCACAATGCTCCATGACCTTTGACATCACAATGCTCAATACATAGTCATCACAATGCTCTCTGACACTTGTCATCAGAATGCTGCTTGAACACTGTCATGAAAAGGCTCCATGCCTTGTTCATCACAATGCTCCATGCCATTGTCATCACAATGCTCCACAAGCTTGTCATCAGAATGTTCCATGACACTTGTCATCACAATGCTCCATGACCCCTGTCATGACAATGCTCCATGACACCTGTCATCACAATGCTCCATGCCCCTTGTCATTACAGTGCTCCATGACGCTCGTCATCACAATTATCCGGGGTCTTCTCATCACAGTGCTCCACGGTCTTGCCATCACTATGCTCCATGCCCTGGTCATCACAATGCACCATGTCCCTTTGCATCACAATGCTCCATGACACTTCTCATCAAAATGTTACATGCTCTTGTCATCACAATTCTCCATGCACTTGTCATCGCAATGCTCCATGACCCTGTCATAGAAAGCTCCATGTGCGTGTCATCACAATGCTTCACGAACTTGTCATCAAAATTCTCAATGGAAGTTTTCATCACAATGCTCCATGCCCTTCTCATCACAATGCTCCCTGACCCTTTTCATCACAATGCTCCAGGCCCTTGTCATCACAATGCTCCATTACCTTTGCCATCACAATCATCCATGACCTTGTCATAACAATGCTCCATGCCCTTGCCATCAAAATGCGCCATGCCCAATGTCATTGCAATAATCCATGAAACTTGTCAGACCAATGCTCCATGCCCATGTCAACACAATGCTCCTTGCCCTTGTCATCACAATGCTCCATGACCCCTGTCATCGCAATGCTCCATGATTCCACTCATCACAATACTTCATGAACTTTGTCATCACAATGGTCCATGCCCTCGTCATCCCCAGGCTCTGTTACCATTGTCACCACAATGCTCCATGAATTTTTCATCACAATTCTCTGTGAACCTTGTCATCACAATGCACCATGCCTTTGTCAGCACAATGCTCCATGACTCTTGTCATCACAATGCTCCATGCGCTTGTCAGCAAAATGCTCCATGACCCATGTCATCACAATGTACCATGCGCTTGTCATCAAAATGCTCCACCACATTGTCATCACAATGCTCCATAAAGCTTGTCCTCACAATGCTCCATGCACTTCCCATCAAAATGCTATCTCACCACTGATATCACAATGTTCCATCACTAGTCATCACAATACTCCCTCACCCCTGTCATCACAATGTTCCATGACCCCTGTCATCACAGTGCTCCATGACCTTATCATCACAATGCTCCATGACCCCTGACATCACAATGTTCCATAACACCTATCATCAAAATGCTCCATGACCATTTTCATCACAATGCTCCATGACCCCTGACATCACAATGTTCCATAACCCCTCTCGTCAAAATGTTCCATGACACTTTTCATCAAATTGCTCCATGCCCCTGTCATTACAATGTTCCATGTCCTTGTCATCACAATGCTCCATGACCCCTGTCATCGCAATGCTCCATGATTCCACTCATCACAATACTCCAAGCCATTTTCATCACAATGCTCCATGAACACTCACGCAATGCTCCATGCCCTTTTCATCACAAAGCTCCATGACGCTTCTCATCACAATGCACCATGCCCATCATCATAATGCTTCATGCTATTGTCATCACAATGAAATCAAAATGCTCCATGGTCTCTGTCATCACAAGGCTCCAAAACCTTGTGATCACAATGTTCCAAAACACTTGTTATCACAACGCCCCATGACGCTCATCATCACAATTATCCATGGTCTTCTCATCACAATGCTCCAAGACCTTGTCATCATATTGCTCCATTACCTTTGTCATCAGAAAACTCCATGATACTTGGCATCACAATGCACCATGCCACTGTCATCACAATACTCAATACACATGTCAGAATGCTCCTTGAACCCTGTCATGAAAAGGCTCCATGCCTTTTCCATCACAATGCTACATGCCATTGTCATCACAATGGACCATGACATATGTCATCACAATGCTCCCTGACACCTGTCTTCACAAAACTCTATTACCTTGTCTTCACAATGCTCCATGCCCTTGTCATCACAATGCGCCATGCCCACTGTCATCACAATAATCCATGAAACGTGTAAGACCAATGCTCCATGCCCCTATCATCACAATGCTCCATGCCCTTGTCATCACAATGCTCCATGGCGACTGTCATCACAATGCTCCGTGACTCCTGTCATTACAATGCTTCATGACATTTGTCATCACAATGGTCCATGCCCTCGTCATCACATGGCTACTTGACCTTTGTCACCACAATGCTCCATGAACTTTTCATCACAATGCTCTGTGACACTTGTCATCACAATGCTCCAAGACTTTGTCAGCACAATGCTCCATGACACTTGCCAGCAGTATGCTCCTTGAACCCTGTCATGACAAGGCTCCATGCCTTTTTCATCACAATGATCCATGCCATTTTCTTCACAATGCTCCAAGACCCCTGTAATGACAATGCTCCATGCCCTTGTCATCACAAAGCTCCACGAGGCATGTCATCAGAGTGTCCCATGGCCTTCTCATCACAATGCTCCATGCCCTTGTCATCACAATGCTCCAAGACACCTGTAATCCCAATATCCCATGCCCCTGTTCATCAGAATGCTCCATGAGACTTGTCATCACAAAGCTCCATGGTGTTCTCATCACAATGCTCCAGGACCTTGTCATCACCATGCTCCATTCCCTTGTCATCACAATGCTCCATGACACATGTCATCACAATACTCCATGAACATTGTCAGCCCAATTCTCTTTGACTTTCTCATCACAATGCTCCATGACCACTGTCATCACAATGCTCCATTCCCACAGTCATCACAATGCTCCATGAACCCTGACAACAAAATGATCCGGGACTCTTGTCATCCAAATGCTCCATGACACTTGTCATCACAATGATCCATGCCCTTGTCATCCCAATGCTCCATGACCCATGTAATCACAATGCTCCGTGATGCTTGTCACCACAGTGCTCCATGACCCTTGTCATCACCATGCTCCATAACTTTGTCAGCAAAATGCTACATGACCTTTTCATCACCATGCTCCATGAGCTTGTTATCACCAATACTCCATTCCCATTATCATCACAATCCTCCATGAAACTTGGGATCACATTGCTTCATGCCCCTGTCATCACAATGCTCCATGTTCCTGGAAATCAAAATGATCCATGACCTCTGTCATCACAATGCTCCAAACCCTTGTGATCACAATGTTCCATAACACTTGTCATCACAACGCTCCATGATGCCTGTCATCACAATAATCCATGCCCTTGTCATCAAAATGCTCCATGACCATTGTCATCACAATACTCAATACACATGTCATCACAATGCTCCCTGATACTTGTCGTCAGAATGCTCCTTGAACCCTGTCATGAAAAGGCTCCATGCCTTTTTCATCACAATGCTCCATGCCATTGTCATCACAATACTCCACAAGCTTGTCATCACAATGCTCCATGCCCCTTGTCATTACAGTGCTCCATGACGCTCGTCATCACAATTATCTATGGTCTTCTCATCACAATGCTCCACGGTCTTGCCATCACAATGCTCCATGCCCTGGTTATCACAATGCTCCATGACCCTTGTCATCACAATTCTCCTCGTTCTTGTCATCACAATGCTACATGACACTTCTCATCACAATGTTACATGCTCTTGTCATCACAATTCTCCATGCACTTGTCATCGCAATGCTCCTTGAACCCTGTCATAGAAAGTTCCATGAGCTTGTCTTCACAATGCTTCACGACTTGTCATCAAAATTCTCAATGGCCCTTGTCATCACCATACTCCATGTCCTTGTCTTAAAAATGCTCCATGACCCTTGTCATCACAATGCTCCAAGCCCTTATCATCACATTGCTCCATAACCTTTGTCATCACAATCCTCCATGATACTTGGCATCACAATGCTCCATGCCCTTTTCATCACAATGGATCATGTTATATGTCATCATAATTCTCCCTGAAACCTGTCTTCACAATACTCCATGATCTTGTCATCACAATGCTCCATTCACTTGTCATCACAATGTGCCGTGCCCACTCTCTTCACAGTAATACATGAAACTTGTCAGACAATTGCTCCAAGACGCTCTCATCACAATTCTCCATGCCTTTGTCATCACAATGCTCCATGACCCCTGTCATCACAATGCTCTGTGACTCCAGTCATCACAATGCTTCATGACCTTTTCAATCACAGTGGTCCATGCCCTCGTCATCACAAGGCTCTGTGACCATTTTCACCACAATTCTCCAAGAACTTTTCATCACAATGCTCCATAACCCTTGTCATCACAATGCTCCATGCGCTTGTCAGCACCATGCTCCATGACCCATATCATCACAATGCGCCATGCACTTCTCATCATATTCCTCCACAACCTTGTCATCACAATGCTCCATGCGCTTGTCAGCACCATGCTCCATGACCCATATCATCACAATGCACCATGCACTTCTCATCACATTCCTCCACAACCTTGTCATCACAATGCTCCATGCCCCTGTCACACAAAGCTCCATGACACATGTCATCAGAATGCTCCATGGCCTTCTCATCAGAATGCCCCATGCCCTTGTCATCACAAGGCTCCATGACCCTTGTCATCACAATGCTCCAAGACCCATGTAATCACAATGATCCATGCCCCTTTTTATTACAGTGCTCCATAATGCTCGTCATCACAATTATCCATGGCCTTCTCATCACAATGCTCCACGGTCTTTCCATCAAAATGCTCCATGCCCTGGTCATCACAATGCTCCATGTCCCTTGTCCTCACAATTCTCCACGTCCTTGTCATCACAATGCTCCATGACTCTACTTATCACAATGTTACATGCTCTTGTCATCACAATTCTCCATGAAATTGTCATCACAATGCTCCATGACCCCTGTCATGGCAAGCACCATGCACTTGTCATCACAATGCTACACGAACTTGTCATCAAAATTCTCAATGGCCCTTGTCATCACAATGTCCCATGACCCTTGTCATCACAATGCTCCATGACCCTTGTCATCACAATGCTCCATGACCCTTGTCATCACAATGCTCCATGAACTTTGTCATCACATTCCTCCATGACACTTGGCATCACAATGCTCCATGCCATGGTCATCACAATGGACCATGACATATGTCATCACAATGCTCCCTGACACCTGTCTTCACAATACTCTATGACCTTGTCATCACAATGCTCCATACCCTTGTCATCACAATGCGCCATGCCCACTGTCATCACAATAATCCATGAAACGAGTAAGGCCAATGCTCCATGCCCCTGTCATCACAATGCTCCATGCCCTTGTCATCACAATGCTCCATGGCGCCTGTCATCACAATGCTCCGTGACTCCAGTCATCACAAAGCTTAATGACATTTGTTATCACCATGGTCCATGCCCTCGTCATCACATGGCTATGTGACCTGTGTCACCACAATGCTCCATGAACTTTCCATCACAATTCTCTGTGACACTTGTCATCACAATGCTCCAAGCCTTTGCCAGCAAAATGCTCCATGAAACTTGCCAGCAGTATTCTCTTTGAACCATGTCATGACAAGGCTCCATGCCTTTTTCATCACAATGATCCATGCCATTTTCTTCACAATGCTCCAAGACCCCTGTAATGACAATGCTCCATGCCCTTGTCATCACAAAGCTCCATGAGGCAAGTCATCAGTGTGCTCCATGGCCTTCTCATCACAATGCTCCATGCCCTTGTCATCACAATGCTCCAAGACACCTGTAATCACAATGCTCCATGCCCCTTTTCATCAGAATGCTCCATGAGACTTGTCATCACAAAGCTCCAAGGTGTTCTCATCACAATGCTCCAGGACCTTGTCATCACCATACTCCATTCCCTTGTCATCACAATGTTCCATGGCCCATGCCATCACAATACTCCATGAACATTGTCAGCCCAATTCTCTTTGACCTTCTCATCACAATGCTCCAGGACCACTGTCATCACAGTGCTCCATGACCACAGTCATCACAATGCTCCATGACCCTGACAACAAAATGATCCGGGACTCTTGTCATCAAAATGCTCCATGACACTTGTCATCACAATGATCCATGCCCTTGTCATCCCAATGCTCCATGACCCCTGTAATCACAATGCTCCGTGATACTTTTCATCACAGTGCTCCATGACCCTTGTCATCACAATGCTCCATGCCTTTGTCAGCAAAATGCTACATGACCTTGTCATCACAATGCTCCATGAGCTTGTTATCACCAATACTCCATTCCCATTGTCATCACAATCCTCCATGAACTTTGGGATCACATTGCTTCATGCCCTTGTCATCACAATGTTCCATGCTCCTTGAATTCAAAATGATCCATGACCTCTGTCATTACAAAGCTCCAAACCCTTGTGATCACTATGTTCCATAGCACTTGTCATCACAACGCTCCATGATGCCTGTCATCACAATAATCAATGCCCTTGTCATCACAGTGCTCCATGACCTTTTTCATCACATTACTCAATACACATGTCATCACAATGCTCCCTGATACTTGTCGTCAGAATGCTCCTTGAATCCTGTCAAGAAAAGGCTCCTTGCCTTTTTCATCACAATGCTCCTTGCCCTTTTCACCACAGTGCTCCATGCCATTGTCATCACAAATATCCACGAGCTTGTCATCAGAATGCTCCATGAGCTTGTTATCACCAATACTCCATTCCCATTGTCATCACAATCCTCCAAGAACCTTGGGATCACTTTGCTTCATGCCCTTGTCATCACAATGCTCCATTCTCCATGAAATCAAAATGAACCATGACCTCTGCCATCAGAATGCTCCAAACCCTGTGATCACAATGTTCCATAACACTTGTCATCACAACGCTCCATGATGCCTATCATCACAATAATCCATGACCTTGTCATCACAATGCTCCATGACCTTTGACATCACAATGCTCAATACATAGTCATCACAATGCTCTCTGACACTTGTCATCAGAATGCTGCTTGAACACTGTCATGAAAAGGCTCCATGCCTTGTTCATCACAATGCTCCATGCCATTGTCATCACAATGCTCCACAAGCTTGTCATCAGAATGTTCCATGACACTTGTCATCACAATGCTCCATGACCCCTGTCATGACAATGCTCCATGACACCTGTCATCACAATGCTCCATGCCCCTTGTCATTACAGTGCTCCATGACGCTCGTCATCACAATTATCCGGGGTCTTCTCATCACAGTGCTCCACGGTCTTGCCATCACTATGCTCCATGCCCTGGTCATCACAATGCACCATGTCCCTTTGCATCACAATGCTCCATGACACTTCTCATCAAAATGTTACATGCTCTTGTCATCACAATTCTCCATGCACTTGTCATCGCAATGCTCCATGACCCTGTCATAGAAAGCTCCATGTGCGTGTCATCACAATGCTTCACGAACTTGTCATCAAAATTCTCAATGGAAGTTTTCATCACAATGCTCCATGCCCTTCTCATCACAATGCTCCCTGACCCTTTTCATCACAATGCTCCAGGCCCTTGTCATCACAATGCTCCATTACCTTTGCCATCACAATCATCCATGACCTTGTCATAACAATGCTCCATGCCCTTGTCATCAAAATGCGCCATGCCCAATGTCATTGCAATAATCCATGAAACTTGTCAGACCAATGCTCCATGCCCATGTCAACACAATGCTCCTTGCCCTTGTCATCACAATGCTCCATGACCCCTGTCATCGCAATGCTCCATGATTCCACTCATCACAATACTTCATGAACTTTGTCATCACAATGGTCCATGCCCTCGTCATCCCCAGGCTCTGTTACCTTTGTCACCACAATGCTCCATGAATTTTTCATCACAATTCTCTGTGAACCTTGTCATCACAATGCACCATGCCTTTGTCAGCACAATGCTCCATGACACTTGTCATCACAATGCTCCATGCGCTTGTCAGCAAAATGCTCCACCACATTGTCATCACAATGCTCCATAAAGCTTGTCCTCACAATGCTCCATGCACTTCCCATCAAAATGCTATCTCACCACTGATATCACAATGTTCCATCACTAGTCATCACAATCCTCCCTCACCCCTGTCATCACAATGTTCCATGACCCCTGTCATCACAATGCTCCATGACCTTATCATCACAATGCTCCATGACCCCTGACATCACAATGTTCCATAACACCTATCATCAAAATGCTCCATGACCATTTTCATCACAATGCTCCATGACCCCTGACATCACAATGTTCCATAACCCCTCTCGTCAAAATGTTCCATGACACTTTTCATCAAATTGCTCCATGCCCCTGTCATTACAATGTTCCATGTCCTTGTCATCACAATGCTCCATGACCCCTGTCATCACAATGCTCCATTCTCCATGAAATCAAAATGAACCATGACCTCTGCCATCAGAATGCTCCAAACCCTGTGATCACAATGTTCCATAACACTTGTCATCACAACGCTCCATGATGCCTATCATCACAATAATCCATGACCTTGTCATCACAATGCTCCATGACCTTTGACATCACAATGCTCAATACATAGTCATCACAATGCTCTCTGACACTTGTCATCAGAATGCTGCTTGAACACTGTCATGAAAAGGCTCCATGCCTTGTTCATCACAATGCTCCATGCCATTGTCATCACAATGCTCCACAAGCTTGTCATCAGAATGTTCCATGACACTTGTCATCACAATGCTCCATGACCCCTGTCATGACAATGCTCCATGACACCTGTCATCACAATGCTCCATGCCCCTTGTCATTACAGTGCTCCATGACGCTCGTCATCACAATTATCCGGGGTCTTCTCATCACAGTGCTCCACGGTCTTGCCATCACTATGCTCCATGCCCTGGTCATCACAATGCACCATGTCCCTTTGCATCACAATGCTCCATGACACTTCTCATCAAAATGTTACATGCTCTTGTCATCACAATTCTCCATGCACTTGTCATCGCAATGCTCCATGACCCTGTCATAGAAAGCTCCATGTGCGTGTCATCACAATGCTTCACGAACTTGTCATCAAAATTCTCAATGGAAGTTTTCATCACAATGCTCCATGCCCTTCTCATCACAATGCTCCCTGACCCTTTTCATCACAATGCTCCAGGCCCTTGTCATCACAATGCTCCATTACCTTTGCCATCACAATCATCCATGACCTTGTCATAACAATGCTCCATGCCCTTGTCATCAAAATGCGCCATGCCCAATGTCATTGCAATAATCCATGAAACTTGTCAGACCAATGCTCCATGCCCATGTCAACACAATGCTCCTTGCCCTTGTCATCACAATGCTCCATGACCCCTGTCATCGCAATGCTCCATGATTCCACTCATCACAATACTTCATGAACTTTGTCATCACAATGGTCCATGCCCTCGTCATCCCCAGGCTCTGTTACCTTTGTCACCACAATGCTCCATGAATTTTTCATCACAATTCTCTGTGAACCTTGTCATCACAATGCACCATGCCTTTGTCAGCACAATGCTCCATGACACTTGTCATCACAATGCTCCATGCGCTTGTCAGCAAAATGCTCCACCACATTGTCATCACAATGCTCCATAAAGCTTGTCCTCACAATGCTCCATGCACTTCCCATCAAAATGCTATCTCACCACTGATATCACAATGTTCCATCATTAGTCATCACAATCCTCCCTCACCCCTGTCATCACAATGTTCCATGACCCCTGTCATCACAATGCTCCATGACCTTATCATCACAATGCTCCATGACCCCTGACATCACAATGTTCCATAACACCTATCATCAAAATGCTCCATGACCATTTTCATCACAATGCTCCATGACCCCTGACATCACAATGTTCCATAACCCCTCTCGTCAAAATGTTCCATGACACTTTTCATCAAATTGCTCCATGCCCCTGTCATTACAATGTTCCATGTCCTTGTCATCACAATGCTCCATGACCCCTGTCATCACAATGCTCCATTCTCCATGAAATCAAAATGAACCATGACCTCTGCCATCAGAATGCTCCAAACCCTGTGATCACAATGTTCCATAACACTTGTCATCACAACGCTCCATGATGCCTATCATCACAATAATCCATGACCTTGTCATCACAATGCTCCATGACCTTTGACATCACAATGCTCAATACATAGTCATCACAATGCTCTCTGACACTTGTCATCAGAATGCTGCTTGAACACTGTCATGAAAAGGCTCCATGCCTTGTTCATCACAATGCTCCATGCCATTGTCATCACAATGCTCCACAAGCTTGTCATCAGAATGTTCCATGACACTTGTCATCACAATGCTCCATGACCCCTGTCATGACAATGCTCCATGACACCTGTCATCACAATGCTCCATGCCCCTTGTCATTACAGTGCTCCATGACGCTCGTCATCACAATTATCCGGGGTCTTCTCATCACAGTGCTCCACGGTCTTGCCATCACTATGCTCCATGCCCTGGTCATCACAATGCACCATGTCCCTTTGCATCACAATGCTCCATGACACTTCTCATCAAAATGTTACATGCTCTTGTCATCACAATTCTCCATGCACTTGTCATCGCAATGCTCCATGACCCTGTCATAGAAAGCTCCATGTGCGTGTCATCACAATGCTTCACGAACTTGTCATCAAAATTCTCAATGGAAGTTTTCATCACAATGCTCCATGCCCTTCTCATCACAATGCTCCCTGACCCTTTTCATCACAATGCTCCAGGCCCTTGTCATCACAATGCTCCATTACCTTTGCCATCACAATCATCCATGACCTTGTCATAACAATGCTCCATGCCCTTGCCATCAAAATGCGCCATGCCCAATGTCATTGCAATAATCCATGAAACTTGTCAGACCAATGCTCCATGCCCATGTCAACACAATGCTCCTTGCCCTTGTCATCACAATGCTCCATGACCCCTGTCATCGCAATGCTCCATGATTCCACTCATCACAATACTTCATGAACTTTGTCATCACAATGGTCCATGCCCTCGTCATCCCCAGGCTCTGTTACCATTGTCACCACAATGCTCCATGAATTTTTCATCACAATTCTCTGTGAACCTTGTCATCACAATGCACCATGCCTTTGTCAGCACAATGCTCCATGACTCTTGTCATCACAATGCTCCATGCGCTTGTCAGCAAAATGCTCCATGACCCATGTCATCACAATGTACCATGCGCTTGTCATCAAAATGCTCCACCACATTGTCATCACAATGCTCCATAAAGCTTGTCCTCACAATGCTCCATGCACTTCCCATCAAAATGCTATCTCACCACTGATATCACAATGTTCCATCACTAGTCATCACAATACTCCCTCACCCCTGTCATCACAATGTTCCATGACCCCTGTCATCACAGTGCTCCATGACCTTATCATCACAATGCTCCATGACCCCTGACATCACAATGTTCCATAACACCTATCATCAAAATGCTCCATGACCATTTTCATCACAATGCTCCATGACCCCTGACATCACAATGTTCCATAACCCCTCTCGTCAAAATGTTCCATGACACTTTTCATCAAATTGCTCCATGCCCCTGTCATTACAATGTTCCATGTCCTTGTCATCACAATGCTCCATGACCCCTGTCATCGCAATGCTCCATGATTCCACTCATCACAATACTCCAAGCCATTTTCATCACAATGCTCCATGAACACTCACGCAATGCTCCATGCCCTTTTCATCACAAAGCTCCATGACGCTTCTCATCACAATGCACCATGCCCATCATCATAATGCTTCATGCTATTGTCATCACAATGAAATCAAAATGCTCCATGGTCTCTGTCATCACAAGGCTCCAAAACCTTGTGATCACAATGTTCCAAAACACTTGTTATCACAACGCCCCATGACGCTCATCATCACAATTATCCATGGTCTTCTCATCACAATGCTCCAAGACCTTGTCATCATATTGCTCCATTACCTTTGTCATCAGAAAACTCCATGATACTTGGCATCACAATGCACCATGCCACTGTCATCACAATACTCAATACACATGTCAGAATGCTCCTTGAACCCTGTCATGAAAAGGCTCCATGCCTTTTCCATCACAATGCTACATGCCATTGTCATCACAATGGACCATGACATATGTCATCACAATGCTCCCTGACACCTGTCTTCACAAAACTCTATTACCTTGTCTTCACAATGCTCCATGCCCTTGTCATCACAATGCGCCATGCCCACTGTCATCACAATAATCCATGAAACGTGTAAGACCAATGCTCCATGCCCCTATCATCACAATGCTCCATGCCCTTGTCATCACAATGCTCCATGGCGACTGTCATCACAATGCTCCGTGACTCCTGTCATTACAATGCTTCATGACATTTGTCATCACAATGGTCCATGCCCTCGTCATCACATGGCTACTTGACCTTTGTCACCACAATGCTCCATGAACTTTTCATCACAATGCTCTGTGACACTTGTCATCACAATGCTCCAAGACTTTGTCAGCACAATGCTCCATGACACTTGCCAGCAGTATGCTCCTTGAACCCTGTCATGACAAGGCTCCATGCCTTTTTCATCACAATGATCCATGCCATTTTCTTCACAATGCTCCAAGACCCCTGTAATGACAATGCTCCATGCCCTTGTCATCACAAAGCTCCACGAGGCATGTCATCAGAGTGTCCCATGGCCTTCTCATCACAATGCTCCATGCCCTTGTCATCACAATGCTCCAAGACACCTGTAATCCCAATATCCCATGCCCCTGTTCATCAGAATGCTCCATGAGACTTGTCATCACAAAGCTCCATGGTGTTCTCATCACAATGCTCCAGGACCTTGTCATCACCATGCTCCATTCCCTTGTCATCACAATGCTCCATGACACATGTCATCACAATACTCCATGAACATTGTCAGCCCAATTCTCTTTGACTTTCTCATCACAATGCTCCATGACCACTGTCATCACAATGCTCCATTCCCACAGTCATCACAATGCTCCATGAACCCTGACAACAAAATGATCCGGGACTCTTGTCATCCAAATGCTCCATGACACTTGTCATCACAATGATCCATGCCCTTGTCATCCCAATGCTCCATGACCCATGTAATCACAATGCTCCGTGATGCTTGTCACCACAGTGCTCCATGACCCTTGTCATCACCATGCTCCATAACTTTGTCAGCAAAATGCTACATGACCTTTTCATCACCATGCTCCATGAGCTTGTTATCACCAATACTCCATTCCCATTATCATCACAATCCTCCATGAAACTTGGGATCACATTGCTTCATGCCCCTGTCATCACAATGCTCCATGTTCCTGGAAATCAAAATGATCCATGACCTCTGTCATCACAATGCTCCAAACCCTTGTGATCACAATGTTCCATAACACTTGTCATCACAACGCTCCATGATGCCTGTCATCACAATAATCCATGCCCTTGTCATCAAAATGCTCCATGACCATTGTCATCACAATACTCAATACACATGTCATCACAATGCTCCCTGATACTTGTCGTCAGAATGCTCCTTGAACCCTGTCATGAAAAGGCTCCATGCCTTTTTCATCACAATGCTCCATGCCATTGTCATCACAATACTCCACAAGCTTGTCATCACAATGCTCCATGCCCCTTGTCATTACAGTGCTCCATGACGCTCGTCATCACAATTATCTATGGTCTTCTCATCACAATGCTCCACGGTCTTGCCATCACAATGCTCCATGCCCTGGTTATCACAATGCTCCATGACCCTTGTCATCACAATTCTCCTCGTTCTTGTCATCACAATGCTACATGACACTTCTCATCACAATGTTACATGCTCTTGTCATCACAATTCTCCATGCACTTGTCATCGCAATGCTCCTTGAACCCTGTCATAGAAAGTTCCATGAGCTTGTCTTCACAATGCTTCACGACTTGTCATCAAAATTCTCAATGGCCCTTGTCATCACCATACTCCATGTCCTTGTCTTAAAAATGCTCCATGACCCTTGTCATCACAATGCTCCAAGCCCTTATCATCACATTGCTCCATAACCTTTGTCATCACAATCCTCCATGATACTTGGCATCACAATGCTCCATGCCCTTTTCATCACAATGGATCATGTTATATGTCATCATAATTCTCCCTGAAACCTGTCTTCACAATACTCCATGATCTTGTCATCACAATGCTCCATTCACTTGTCATCACAATGTGCCGTGCCCACTCTCTTCACAGTAATACATGAAACTTGTCAGACAATTGCTCCAAGACGCTCTCATCACAATTCTCCATGCCTTTGTCATCACAATGCTCCATGACCCCTGTCATCACAATGCTCTGTGACTCCAGTCATCACAATGCTTCATGACCTTTTCAATCACAGTGGTCCATGCCCTCGTCATCACAAGGCTCTGTGACCATTTTCACCACAATTCTCCAAGAACTTTTCATCACAATGCTCCATAACCCTTGTCATCACAATGCTCCATGCGCTTGTCAGCACCATGCTCCATGACCCATATCATCACAATGCGCCATGCACTTCTCATCATATTCCTCCACAACCTTGTCATCACAATGCTCCATGCGCTTGTCAGCACCATGCTCCATGACCCATATCATCACAATGCACCATGCACTTCTCATCACATTCCTCCACAACCTTGTCATCACAATGCTCCATGCCCCTGTCACACAAAGCTCCATGACACATGTCATCAGAATGCTCCATGGCCTTCTCATCAGAATGCCCCATGCCCTTGTCATCACAAGGCTCCATGACCCTTGTCATCACAATGCTCCAAGACCCATGTAATCACAATGATCCATGCCCCTTTTTATTACAGTGCTCCATAATGCTCGTCATCACAATTATCCATGGCCTTCTCATCACAATGCTCCACGGTCTTTCCATCAAAATGCTCCATGCCCTGGTCATCACAATGCTCCATGTCCCTTGTCCTCACAATTCTCCACGTCCTTGTCATCACAATGCTCCATGACTCTACTTATCACAATGTTACATGCTCTTGTCATCACAATTCTCCATGAAATTGTCATCACAATGCTCCATGACCCCTGTCATGGCAAGCACCATGCACTTGTCATCACAATGCTACACGAACTTGTCATCAAAATTCTCAATGGCCCTTGTCATCACAATGTCCCATGACCCTTGTCATCACAATGCTCCATGACCCTTGTCATCACAATGCTCCATGACCCTTGTCATCACAATGCTCCATGAACTTTGTCATCACATTCCTCCATGACACTTGGCATCACAATGCTCCATGCCATGGTCATCACAATGGACCATGACATATGTCATCACAATGCTCCCTGACACCTGTCTTCACAATACTCTATGACCTTGTCATCACAATGCTCCATACCCTTGTCATCACAATGCGCCATGCCCACTGTCATCACAATAATCCATGAAACGAGTAAGGCCAATGCTCCATGCCCCTGTCATCACAATGCTCCATGCCCTTGTCATCACAATGCTCCATGGCGCCTGTCATCACAATGCTCCGTGACTCCAGTCATCACAAAGCTTAATGACATTTGTTATCACCATGGTCCATGCCCTCGTCATCACATGGCTATGTGACCTGTGTCACCACAATGCTCCATGAACTTTCCATCACAATTCTCTGTGACACTTGTCATCACAATGCTCCAAGCCTTTGCCAGCAAAATGCTCCATGAAACTTGCCAGCAGTATTCTCTTTGAACCATGTCATGACAAGGCTCCATGCCTTTTTCATCACAATGATCCATGCCATTTTCTTCACAATGCTCCAAGACCCCTGTAATGACAATGCTCCATGCCCTTGTCATCACAAAGCTCCATGAGGCAAGTCATCAGTGTGCTCCATGGCCTTCTCATCACAATGCTCCATGCCCTTGTCATCACAATGCTCCAAGACACCTGTAATCACAATGCTCCATGCCCCTTTTCATCAGAATGCTCCATGAGACTTGTCATCACAAAGCTCCAAGGTGTTCTCATCACAATGCTCCAGGACCTTGTCATCACCATACTCCATTCCCTTGTCATCACAATGTTCCATGGCCCATGCCATCACAATACTCCATGAACATTGTCAGCCCAATTCTCTTTGACCTTCTCATCACAATGCTCCAGGACCACTGTCATCACAGTGCTCCATGACCACAGTCATCACAATGCTCCATGACCCTGACAACAAAATGATCCGGGACTCTTGTCATCAAAATGCTCCATGACACTTGTCATCACAATGATCCATGCCCTTGTCATCCCAATGCTCCATGACCCCTGTAATCACAATGCTCCGTGATACTTTTCATCACAGTGCTCCATGACCCTTGTCATCACAATGCTCCATGCCTTTGTCAGCAAAATGCTACATGACCTTGTCATCACAATGCTCCATGAGCTTGTTATCACCAATACTCCATTCCCATTGTCATCACAATCCTCCATGAACTTTGGGATCACATTGCTTCATGCCCTTGTCATCACAATGTTCCATGCTCCTTGAATTCAAAATGATCCATGACCTCTGTCATTACAAAGCTCCAAACCCTTGTGATCACTATGTTCCATAGCACTTGTCATCACAACGCTCCATGATGCCTGTCATCACAATAATCAATGCCCTTGTCATCACAGTGCTCCATGACCTTTTTCATCACATTACTCAATACACATGTCATCACAATGCTCCCTGATACTTGTCGTCAGAATGCTCCTTGAATCCTGTCAAGAAAAGGCTCCTTGCCTTTTTCATCACAATGCTCCTTGCCCTTTTCACCACAGTGCTCCATGCCATTGTCATCACAAATATCCACGAGCTTGTCATCAGAATGCTCCATGAGCTTGTTATCACCAATACTCCATTCCCATTGTCATCACAATCCTCCAAGAACCTTGGGATCACTTTGCTTCATGCCCTTGTCATCACAATGCTCCATTCTCCATGAAATCAAAATGAACCATGACCTCTGCCATCAGAATGCTCCAAACCCTGTGATCACAATGTTCCATAACACTTGTCATCACAACGCTCCATGATGCCTATCATCACAATAATCCATGACCTTGTCATCACAATGCTCCATGACCTTTGACATCACAATGCTCAATACATAGTCATCACAATGCTCTCTGACACTTGTCATCAGAATGCTGCTTGAACACTGTCATGAAAAGGCTCCATGCCTTGTTCATCACAATGCTCCATGCCATTGTCATCACAATGCTCCACAAGCTTGTCATCAGAATGTTCCATGACACTTGTCATCACAATGCTCCATGACCCCTGTCATGACAATGCTCCATGACACCTGTCATCACAATGCTCCATGCCCCTTGTCATTACAGTGCTCCATGACGCTCGTCATCACAATTATCCGGGGTCTTCTCATCACAGTGCTCCACGGTCTTGCCATCACTATGCTCCATGCCCTGGTCATCACAATGCACCATGTCCCTTTGCATCACAATGCTCCATGACACTTCTCATCAAAATGTTACATGCTCTTGTCATCACAATTCTCCATGCACTTGTCATCGCAATGCTCCATGACCCTGTCATAGAAAGCTCCATGTGCGTGTCATCACAATGCTTCACGAACTTGTCATCAAAATTCTCAATGGAAGTTTTCATCACAATGCTCCATGCCCTTCTCATCACAATGCTCCCTGACCCTTTTCATCACAATGCTCCAGGCCCTTGTCATCACAATGCTCCATTACCTTTGCCATCACAATCATCCATGACCTTGTCATAACAATGCTCCATGCCCTTGCCATCAAAATGCGCCATGCCCAATGTCATTGCAATAATCCATGAAACTTGTCAGACCAATGCTCCATGCCCATGTCAACACAATGCTCCTTGCCCTTGTCATCACAATGCTCCATGACCCCTGTCATCGCAATGCTCCATGATTCCACTCATCACAATACTTCATGAACTTTGACATCACAATGGTCCATGCCCTCGTCATCCCCAGGCTCTGTTACCTTTGTCACCACAATGCTCCATAAATTTTTCATCACAATTCTCTGTGAACCTTGTCATCACAATGCACCATGCCTTTGTCAGCACAATGCTCCATGACACTTGTCATCACAATGCTCCATGCGCTTGTCAGCAAAATGCTCCACCACATTGTCATCACAATGCTCCATAAAGCTTGTCCTCACAATGCTCCATGCACTTCCCATCAAAATGCTATCTCACCACTGATATCACAATGTTCCATCACTAGTCATCACAATCCTCCCTCACCCCTGTCATCACAATGTTCCATGACCCCTGTCATCACAATGCTCCATGACCTTATCATCACAATGCTCCATGACCCCTGACATCACAATGTTCCATAACACCTATCATCAAAATGCTCCATGACCATTTTCATCACAATGCTCCATGACCCCTGACATCACAATGTTCCATAACCCCTCTCGTCAAAATGTTCCATGACACTTTTCATCAAATTGCTCCATGCCCCTGTCATTACAATGTTTCATGTCCTTGTCATCAAAATGCTCCATGACCCCTGTCATCACAATGCTCCATTCTCCATGAAATCAAAATGAACCATGACCTCTGCCATCAGAATGCTCCAAACCCTGTGATCACAATGTTCCATAACACTTGTCATCACAACGCTCCATGATGCCTATCATCACAATAATCCATGACCTTGTCATCACAATGCTCCATGACCTTTGACATCACAATGCTCAATACATAGTCATCACAATGCTCTCTGACACTTGTCATCAGAATGCTGCTTGAACACTGTCATGAAAAGGCTCCATGCCTTGTTCATCACAATGCTCCATGCCATTGTCATCACAATGCTCCACAAGCTTGTCATCAGAATGTTCCATGACACTTGTCATCACAATGCTCCATGACCCCTGTCATGACAATGCTCCATGACACCTGTCATCACAATGCTCCATGCCCCTTGTCATTACAGTGCTCCATGACGCTCGTCATCACAATTATCCGGGGTCTTCTCATCACAGTGCTCCACGGTCTTGCCATCACTATGCTCCATGCCCTGGTCATCACAATGCACCATGTCCCTTTGCATCACAATGCTCCATGACACTTCTCATCAAAATGTTACATGCTCTTGTCATCACAATTCTCCATGCACTTGTCATCGCAATGCTCCATGACGTCATAGAAAGCTCCATGTGCGTGTCATCACAATGCTTCACGAACTTGTCATCAAAATTCTCAATGGAAGTTTTCATCACAATGCTCCATGCCCTTCTCATCACAATGCTCCCTGACCCTTTTCATCACAATGCTCCAGGCCCTTGTCATCACAATGCTCCATTACCTTTGCCATCACAATCATCCATGACATTGTCATAACAATGCTCCATGCCCTTGTCATCAAAATGCGCCATGCCCAATGTCATTGCAATAATCCATGAAACTTGTCAGACCAATGCTCCATGCCCATGTCAACACAATGCTCCTTGCCCTTGTCATCACAATGCTCCATGACCCCTGTCATCGCAATGCTCCATGATTCCACTCATCACAATACTTCATGAACTTTGTCATCACAATGGTCCATGCCCTCGTCATCCCAAGGCTCTGTTACCTTTGTCACCACAATGCTCCATGAATTTTTCATCACAATTCTCTGTGAACCTTGTCATCACAATGCACCATGCCTTTGTCAGCACAATGCTCCATGACCCTTGTCATCACAATGCTCCATGCGCTTGTCAGCAAAATGCTCCATGACCCATGTCATCACAATGTACCATGTGCTTGTCATCAAAATGCTCCACCACATTGTCATCACAATGCTCCATAAAGCTTGTCCTCACAATGCTCCATGCACTTCCCATCAAAATGCTATCTCACCACTGATATCACAATGTTCCATCACTAGTCATCACAATACTCCCTCACCCCTGTCATCACAATGTTCCATGACCCCTGTCATCACAGTGCTCCATGACCTTATCATCACAATGCTCCATGACCCCTGACATCACAATGTTCCATAACACCTATCATCAAAATGCTCCATGACCATTTTCATCACAATGCTCCATGACCCCTGACATCACAATGTTCCATAACCCCTCTCGTCAAAATGTTCCATGACACTTTTCATCAAATTGCTCCATGCCCCTGTCATTACAATGTTCCATGTCCTTGTCATCACAATGCTCCATGACCCCTGTCATCGCAATGCTCCATGATTCCACTCATCACAATACTCCAAGCCATTTTCATCACAATGCTCCATGAACACTCACGCAATGCTCCATGCCCTTTTCATCACAAAGCTCCATGACGCTTCTCATCACAATGCACCATGCCCATCATCATAATGCTTCATGCTATTGTCATCACAATGAAATCAAAATGCTCCATGGTCTCTGTCATCACAAGGCTCCAAAACCTTGTGATCACAATGTTCCAAAACACTTGTTATCACAACGCCCCATGACGCTCATCATCACAATTATCCATGGTCTTCTCATCACAATGCTCCAAGACCTTGTCATCATATTGCTCCATTACCTTTGTCATCAGAAAACTCCATGATACTTGGCATCACAATGCACCATGCCACTGTCATCACAATACTCAATACACATGTCAGAATGCTCCTTGAACCCTGTCATGAAAAGGCTCCATGCCTTTTCCATCACAATGCTACATGCCATTGTCATCACAATGGACCATGACATATGTCATCACAATGCTCCCTGACACCTGTCTTCACAAAACTCTATTACCTTGTCTTCACAATGCTCCATGCCCTTGTCATCACAATGCGCCATGCCCACTGTCATCACAATAATCCATGAAACGTGTAAGACCAATGCTCCATGCCCCTATCATCACAATGCTCCATGCCCTTGTCATCACAATGCTCCATGGCGACTGTCATCACAATGCTCCGTGACTCCTGTCATTACAATGCTTCATGACATTTGTCATCACAATGGTCCATGCCCTCGTCATCACATGGCTACTTGACCTTTGTCACCACAATGCTCCATGAACTTTTCATCACAATGCTCTGTGACACTTGTCATCACAATGCTCCAAGACTTTGTCAGCACAATGCTCCATGACACTTGCCAGCAGTATGCTCCTTGAACCCTGTCATGACAAGGCTCCATGCCTTTTTCATCACAATGATCCATGCCATTTTCTTCACAATGCTCCAAGACCCCTGTAATGACAATGCTCCATGCCCTTGTCATCACAAAGCTCCACGAGGCATGTCATCAGAGTGTCCCATGGCCTTCTCATCACAATGCTCCATGCCCTTGTCATCACAATGCTCCAAGACACCTGTAATCCCAATATCCCATGCCCCTGTTCATCAGAATGCTCCATGAGACTTGTCATCACAAAGCTCCATGGTGTTCTCATCACAATGCTCCAGGACCTTGTCATCACCATGCTCCATTCCCTTGTCATCACAATGCTCCATGACACATGTCATCACAATACTCCATGAACATTGTCAGCCCAATTCTCTTTGACTTTCTCATCACAATGCTCCATGACCACTGTCATCACAATGCTCCATTCCCACAGTCATCACAATGCTCCATGAACCCTGACAACAAAATGATCCGGGACTCTTGTCATCCAAATGCTCCATGACACTTGTCATCACAATGATCCATGCCCTTGTCATCCCAATGCTCCATGACCCATGTAATCACAATGCTCCGTGATGCTTGTCACCACAGTGCTCCATGACCCTTGTCATCACCATGCTCCATAACTTTGTCAGCAAAATGCTACATGACCTTTTCATCACCATGCTCCATGAGCTTGTTATCACCAATACTCCATTCCCATTATCATCACAATCCTCCATGAAACTTGGGATCACATTGCTTCATGCCCCTGTCATCACAATGCTCCATGTTCCTGGAAATCAAAATGATCCATGACCTCTGTCATCACAATGCTCCAAACCCTTGTGATCACAATGTTCCATAACACTTGTCATCACAACGCTCCATGATGCCTGTCATCACAATAATCCATGCCCTTGTCATCAAAATGCTCCATGACCATTGTCATCACAATACTCAATACACATGTCATCACAATGCTCCCTGATACTTGTCGTCAGAATGCTCCTTGAACCCTGTCATGAAAAGGCTCCATGCCTTTTTCATCACAATGCTCCATGCCATTGTCATCACAATACTCCACAAGCTTGTCATCACAATGCTCCATGCCCCTTGTCATTACAGTGCTCCATGACGCTCGTCATCACAATTATCTATGGTCTTCTCATCACAATGCTCCACGGTCTTGCCATCACAATGCTCCATGCCCTGGTTATCACAATGCTCCATGACCCTTGTCATCACAATTCTCCTCGTTCTTGTCATCACAATGCTACATGACACTTCTCATCACAATGTTACATGCTCTTGTCATCACAATTCTCCATGCACTTGTCATCGCAATGCTCCTTGAACCCTGTCATAGAAAGTTCCATGAGCTTGTCTTCACAATGCTTCACGACTTGTCATCAAAATTCTCAATGGCCCTTGTCATCACCATACTCCATGTCCTTGTCTTAAAAATGCTCCATGACCCTTGTCATCACAATGCTCCAAGCCCTTATCATCACATTGCTCCATAACCTTTGTCATCACAATCCTCCATGATACTTGGCATCACAATGCTCCATGCCCTTTTCATCACAATGGATCATGTTATATGTCATCACAATGCTCCCTGAAACCTGTCTTCACAATACTCCATGATCTTGTCATCACAATGCTCCATTCACTTGTCATCACAATGTGCCGTGCCCACTCTCTTCACAGTAATACATGAAACTTGTCAGACAATTGCTCCAAGACGCTCTCATCACAATTCTCCATGCCTTTGTCATCACAATGCTCCATGACCCCTGTCATCACAATGCTCTGTGACTCCAGTCATCACAATGCTTCATGACCTTTTCAATCACAATGGTCCATGCCCTCGTCATCACAAGGCTCTGTGACCATTTTCACCACAATTCTCCAAGAACTTTTCATCACAATGCTCCATAACCCTTGTCATCACAATGCTCCATGCGCTTGTCAGCACCATGCTCCATGACCCATATCATCACAATGCGCCATGCACTTCTCATCACATTCCTCCACAACCTTGTCATCACAATGCTCCATGCGCTTGTCAGCACCATGCTCCATGACCCATATCATCACAATGCACCATGCACTTGTCATCACATTCCTCCACAACCTTGTCGTCACAATGCTCCATGCCCCTGTCACACAAAGCTCCATGACGCATGTCATCAGAATGCTCCATGGCCTTCTCATCAGAATGCCCCATGCCCTTGTCATCACAAGGCTCCATGACCCTTGTCATCACAATGCTCCAAGACCCATGTAATCACAATGATCCATGCCCCTTGTTATTACAGTGCTCCATAATGCTCGTCATCACAATTATCCATGGCCTTCTCATCACAATGCTCCACGGTCTTTCCATCAAAATGCTCCATGCCCTGGTCATCACAATGCTCCATGTCCCTTGTCCTCACAATTCTCCACGTCCTTGTCATCACAATGCTCCATGACTCTACTTATCACAATGTTACATGCTCTTGTCATCACAATTCTCCATGAAATTGTCATCACAATGCTCCATGACCCCTGTCATGGCAAGCACCATGCACTTGTCATCACAATGCTACACGAACTTGTCATCAAAATTCTCAATGGCCCTTGTCATCACAATGTCCCATGACCCTTGTCATCACAATGCTCCATGACCCTTGTCATCACAATGCTCCATGACCCTTGTCATCACAATGCTCCATGAACTTTGTCATCACATTCCTCCATGACACTTGGCATCACAATGCTCCATGCCATGGTCATCACAATGGACCATGACATATGTCATCACAATGCTCCCTGACACCTGTCTTCACAATACTCTATGACCTTGTCATCACAATGCTCCATACCCTTGTCATCACAATGCGCCATGCCCACTGTCATCACAATAATCCATGAAACGAGTAAGACCAATGCTCCATGCCCCTGTCATCACAATGCTCCATGCCCTTGTCATCACAATGCTCCATGGCGCCTGTCATCACAATGCTCCGTGACTCCAGTCATCACAAAGCTTAATGACATTTGTTATCACCATGGTCCATGCCCTCGTCATCACATGGCTATGTGACCTGTGTCACCACAATGCTCCATGAACTTTCCATCACAATTCTCTGTGACACTTGTCATCACAATGCTCCAAGCCTTTGCCAGCAAAATGCTCCATGAAACTTGCCAGCAGTATTCTCTTTGAACCATGTCATGACAAGGCTCCATGCCTTTTTCATCACAATGATCCATGCCATTTTCTTCACAATGCTCCAAGACCCCTGTAATGACAATGCTCCATGCCCTTGTCATCACAAAGCTCCATGAGGCAAGTCATCAGTGTGCTCCATGGCCTTCTCATCACAATGCTCCATGCCCTTGTCATCACAATGCTCCAAGACACCTGTAATCACAATGCTCCATGCCCCTTTTCATCAGAATGCTCCATGAGACTTGTCATCACAGAGCTCCAAGGTGTTCTCATCACAATGCTCCAGGACCTTGTCATCACCATACTCCATTCCCTTGTCATCACAATGTTCCATGGCCCATGCCATCACAATACTCCATGAACATTGTCAGCCCAATTCTCTTTGACCTTCTCATCACAATGCTCCAGGACCACTGTCATCACAGTGCTCCATGACCACAGTCATCACAATGCTCCATGACCCTGACAACAAAATGATCCGGGACTCTTGTCATCAAAATGCTCCATGACACTTGTCATCACAATGATCCATGCCCTTGTCATCCCAATGCTCCATGACCCCTGTAATCACAATGCTCCGTGATACTTTTCATCACAGTGCTCCATGACCCTTGTCATCACAATGCTCCATGCCTTTGTCAGCAAAATGCTACATGACCTTGTCATCACAATGCTCCATGAGCTTGTTATCACCAATACTCCATTCCCATTGTCATCACAATCCTCCATGAACTTTGGGATCACATTGCTTCATGCCCTTGTCATCACAATGTTCCATGCTCCTTGAATTCAAAATGATCCATGACCTCTGTCATTACAAAGCTCCAAACCCTTGTGATCACTATGTTCCATAGCACTTGTCATCACAACGCTCCATGATGCCTGTCATCACAATAATCCATGCCCTTGTCATCACAGTGCTCCATGACCTTTTTCATCACATTACTCAATACACATGTCATCACAATGCTCCCTGATACTTGTCGTCAGAATGCTCCTTGAATCCTGTCAAGAAAAGGCTCCTTGCCTTTTTCATCACAATGCTCCTTGCCCTTTTCACCACAGTGCTCCATGCCATTGTCATCACAAATATCCACGAGCTTGTCATCAGAATGCTCCATGAGCTTGTTATCACCAATACTCCATTCCCATTGTCATCACAATCCTCCAAGAACCTTGGGATCACTTTGCTTCATGCCCTTGTCATCACAATGCTCCATTCTCCATGAAATCAAAATGAACCATGACCTCTGCCATCAGAATGCTCCAAACCCTGTGATCACAATGTTCCATAACACTTGTCATCACAACGCTCCATGATGCCTATCATCACAATAATCCATGACCTTGTCATCACAATGCTCCATGACCTTTGACATCACAATGCTCAATACATAGTCATCACAATGCTCTCTGACACTTGTCATCAGAATGCTGCTTGAACACTGTCATGAAAAGGCTCCATGCCTTGTTCATCACAATGCTCCATGCCATTGTCATCACAATGCTCCACAAGCTTGTCATCAGAATGTTCCATGACACTTGTCATCACAATGCTCCATGACCCCTGTCATGACAATGCTCCATGACACCTGTCATCACAATGCTCCATGCCCCTTGTCATTACAGTGCTCCATGACGCTCGTCATCACAATTATCCGGGGTCTTCTCATCGCAGTGCTCCACGGTCTTGCCATCACTATGCTCCATGCCCTGGTCATCACAATGCACCATGTCCCTTTGCATCACAATGCTCCATGACACTTCTCATCAAAATGTTACATGCTCTTGTCATCACAATTCTCCATGCACTTGTCATCGCAATGCTCCATGACCCTGTCATAGAAAGCTCCATGTGCGTGTCATCACAATGCTTCACGAACTTGTCATCAAAATTCTCAATGGAAGTTTTCATCACAATGCTCCATGCCCTTCTCATCACAATGCTCCCTGACCCTTTTCATCACAATGCTCCAGGCCCTTGTCATCACAATGCTCCATTACCTTTGCCATCACAATCATCCATGACCTTGTCATAACAATGCTCCATGCCCTTGTCATCAAAATGCGCCATGCCCAATGTCATTGCAATAATCCATGAAACTTGTCAGACCAATGCTCCATGACCATGTCAACACAATGCTCCTTGCCCTTGTCATCACAATGCTCCATGACCCCTGTCATCGCAATGCTCCATGATTCCACTCATCACAATACTTCATGAACTTTGTCATCACAATGGTCCATGCCCTCGTCATCCCCAGGCTCTGTTACCTTTGTCACCACAATGCTCCATGAATTTTTCATCACAATTCTCTGTGAACCTTGTCATCACAATGCACCATGCCTTTGTCAGCACAATGCTCCATGACCCTTGTCATCACAATGCTCCATGCGCTTGTCAGCAAAATGCTCCATGACCCATGTCATCACAATGTACCATGCACTTGTCATCAAAATGCTCCACCACATTGTCATCACAATGCTCCATAAAGCTTGTCCTCACAATGCTCCATGCACTTCCCATCAAAATGCTATCTCACCACTGATATCACAATGTTCCATCACTAGTCATCACAATACTCCCTCACCCCTGTCATCACAATGTTCCATGACCCCTGTCATCACAATGCTCCATGAACTTATCATCACAATGCTCCATGACCCCTGACATCACAATGTTCCATAACACCTATCATCAAAATGCTCCATGACCATTTTCATCACAATGCTCCATGACCCCTGACATCACAATGTTCCATAACCCCTCTCGTCAAAATGTTCCATGACACTTTTCATCAAATTGCTCCATGCCCCTGTCATTACAATGTTCCATGTCCTTGTCATCACAATGCTCCATGACCCCTGTCATCGCAATGCTCCATGATTCCACTCATCACAATACTCCAAGCCATTTTCATCACAATGCTCCATGAACACTCATGCAATGCTCCATGCCCTTTTCATCACAAAGCTCCATGACGCTTCTCATCACAATGCACCATGCCCATCATCATAATGCTTCATGCTATTGTCATCACAATGAAATCAAAATGCTCCATGGTCTCTGTCATCACAAGGCTCCAAAACCTTGTGATCACAATGTTCCAAAACACTTGTTATCACAACGCCCCATGACGCTCATCATCACAATTATCCATGGTCTTCTCATCACAATGCTCCAAGACCTTGTCATCATATTGCTCCATTACCTTTGTCATCAGAAAACTCCATGATACTTGGCATCACAATGCACCATGCCACTGTCATCACAATACTCAATACACATGTCAGAATGCTCCTTGAACCCTGTCATGAAAAGGCTCCATGCCTTTTCCATCACAATGCTACATGCCATTGTCATCACAATGGACCATGACATATGTCATCACAATGCTCCCTGACACCTGTCTTCACAAAACTCTATTACCTTGTCTTCACAATGCTCCATGCCCTTGTCATCACAATGCGCCATGCCCACTGTCATCACAATAATCCATGAAACGTGTAAGACCATTGCTCCATGCCCCTATCATCACAATGCTCCATGCCCTTGTCATCACAATGCTCCATGGCGACTGTCATCACAATGCTCCGTGACTCCTGTCATTACAATGCTTCATGACATTTGTCATCACAATGGTCCATGCCCTCGTCATCACATGGCTACTTGACCTTTGTCACCACAATGCTCCATGAACTTTTCATCACAATGCTCTGTGACACTTGTCATCACAATGCTCCAAGACTTTGTCAGCACAATGCTCCATGACACTTGCCAGCAGTATGCTCCTTGAACCCTGTCATGACAAGGCTCCATGCCTTTTTCATCACAATGATCCATGCCATTTTCTTCACAATGCTCCAAGACCCCTGTAATGACAATGCTCCATGCCCTTGTCATCACAAAGCTCCACGAGGCATGTCATCAGAGTGTCCCATGGCCTTCTCATCACAATGCTCCATGCCCTTGTCATCACAATGCTCCAAGACACCTGTAATCCCAATATCCCATGCCCCTGTTCATCAGAATGCTCCATGAGACTTGTCATCACAAAGCTCCATGGTGTTCTCATCACAGTGCTCCATGACCCTTGTCATCACAATGCTCCATGCCTTTGTCAGCAAAATGCTACATGACCTTGTCATCACAATGCTCCATGAGCTTGTTATCACCAATACTCCATTCCCATTGTCATCACAATCCTCCATGAACTTTGGGATCACATTGCTTCATGCCCTTGTCATCACAATGTTCCATGCTCCTTGAATTCAAAATGATCCATGACCTCTGTCATTACAAAGCTCCAAACCCTTGTGATCACTATGTTCCATAGCACTTGTCATCACAACGCTCCATGATGCCTGTCATCACAATAATCCATGCCCTTGTCATCACAGTGCTCCATGACCTTTTTCATCACATTACTCAATACACATGTCATCACAATGCTCCCTGATACTTGTCGTCAGAATGCTCCTTGAATCCTGTCAAGAAAAGGCTCCTTGCCTTTTTCATCACAATGCTCCTTGCCCTTTTCACCACAGTGCTCCATGCCATTGTCATCACAAATATCCACGAGCTTGTCATCAGAATGCTCCATGAGCTTGTTATCACCAATACTCCATTCCCATTGTCATCACAATCCTCCAAGAACCTTGGGATCACTTTGCTTCATGCCCTTGTCATCACAATGCTCCATTCTCCATGAAATCAAAATGAACCATGACCTCTGCCATCAGAATGCTCCAAACCCTGTGATCACAATGTTCCATAACACTTGTCATCACAACGCTCCATGATGCCTATCATCACAATAATCCATGACCTTGTCATCACAATGCTCCATGACCTTTGACATCACAATGCTCAATACATAGTCATCACAATGCTCTCTGACACTTGTCATCAGAATGCTGCTTGAACACTGTCATGAAAAGGCTCCATGCCTTGTTCATCACAATGCTCCATGCCATTGTCATCACAATGCTCCACAAGCTTGTCATCAGAATGTTCCATGACACTTGTCATCACAATGCTCCATGACCCCTGTCATGACAATGCTCCATGACACCTGTCATCACAATGCTCCATGCCCCTTGTCATTACAGTGCTCCATGACGCTCGTCATCACAATTATCCAGGGTCTTCTCATCACAGTGCTCCACGGTCTTGCCATCACTATGCTCCATGCCCTGGTCATCACAATGCACCATGTCCCTTTGCATCACAATGCTCCATGACACTTCTCATCAAAATGTTACATGCTCTTGTCATCACAATTCTCCATGCACTTGTCATCACAATGCTCCATGACCCTGTCATAGAAAGCTCCATGTGCGTGTCATCACAATGCTTCACGAACTTGTCATCAAAATTCTCAATGGAAGTTTTCATCACAATGCTCCATGCCCTTCTCATCACAATGCTCCCTGACCCTTTTCATCACAATGCTCCAGGCCCTTGTCATCACAATGCTCCATTACCTTTGCCATCACAATCATCCATGACCTTGTCATAACAATGCTCCATGCCCTTGCCATCAAAATGCGCCATGCCCAATGTCATTGCAATAATCCATGAAACTTGTCAGACCAATGCTCCATGCCCATGTCAACACAATGCTCCTTGCCCTTGTCATCACAATGCTCCATGACCCCTGTCATCGCAATGCTCCATGATTCCACTCATCACAATACTTCATGAACTTTGTCATCACAATGGTCCATGCCCTCGTCATCCCCAGGCTCTGTTACCTTTGTCACCACAATGCTCCATAAATTTTTCATCACAATTCTCTGTGAACCTTGTCATCACAATGCACCATGCCTTTGTCAGCACAATGCTCCATGACACTTGTCATCACAATGCTCCATGCGCTTGTCAGCAAAATGCTCCACCACATTGTCATCACAATGCTCCATAAAGCTTGTCCTCACAATGCTCCATGCACTTCCCATCAAAATGCTATCTCACCACTGATATCACAATGTTCCATCACTAGTCATCACAATCCTCCCTCACCCCTGTCATCACAATGTTCCATGACCCCTGTCATCACAATGCTCCATGACCTTATCATCACAATGCTCCATGACCCCTGACATCACAATGTTCCATAACACCTATCATCAAAATGCTCCATGACCATTTTCATCACAATGCTCCATGACCCCTGACATCACAATGTTCCATAACCCCTCTCGTCAAAATGTTCCATGACACTTTTCATCAAATTGCTCCATGCCCCTGTCATTACAATGTTCCATGTCCTTGTCTTCACAATGCTCCATGACCCCTGTCTTCACAATGCTCCATTCTCCATGAAATCAAAATGAACCATGACCTCTGCCATCAGAATGCTCCAAACCCTGTGATCACAATGTTCCATAACACTTGTCATCACAACGCTCCATGATGCCTATCATCACAATAATCCATGACCTTGTCATCACAATGCTCCATGACCTTTGACATCACAATGCTCAATACATAGTCATCACAATGCTCTCTGACACTTGTCATCAGAATGCTGCTTGAACACTGTCATGAAAAGGCTCCATGCCTTGTTCATCACAATGCTCCATGCCATTGTCATCACAATGCTCCACAAGCTTGTCATCAGAATGTTCCATGACACTTGTCATCACAATGCTCCATGACCCCTGTCATGACAATGCTCCATGACACCTGTCATCACAATGCTCCATGCCCCTTGTCATTACAGTGCTCCATGACGCTCGTCATCACAATTATCCGGGGTCTTCTCATCACAGTGCTCCACGGTCTTGCCATCACTATGCTCCATGCCCTGGTCATCACAATGCACCATGTCCCTTTGCATCACAATGCTCCATGACACTTCTCATCAAAATGTTACATGCTCTTGTCATCACAATTCTCCATGCACTTGTCATCGCAATGCTCCATGACCCTGTCATAGAAAGCTCCATGTGCGTGTCATCACAATGCTTCACGAACTTGTCATCAAAATTCTCAATGGAAGTTTTCATCACAATGCTCCATGCCCTTCTCATCACAATGCTCCCTGACCCTTTTCATCACAATGCTCCAGGCCCTTGTCATCACAATGCTCCATTACCTTTGCCATCACAATCATCCATGACCTTGTCATAACAATGCTCCATGCCCTTGTCATCAAAATGCGCCATGCCCAATGTCATTGCAATAATCCATGAAACTTGTCAGACCAATGCTCCATGCCCATGTCAACACAATGCTCCTTGCCCTTGTCATCACAATGCTCCATGACCCCTGTCATCGCAATGCTCCATGATTCCACTCATCACAATACTTCATGAACTTTGTCATCACAATGGTCCATGCCCTCGTCATCCCCAGGCTCTGTTACCTTTGTCACCACAATGCTCCATGAATTTTTCATCACAATTCTCTGTGAACCTTGTCATCACAATGCACCATGCCTTTGTCAGCACAATGCTCCATGACACTTGTCATCACAATGCTCCATGCGCTTGTCAGCAAAATGCTCCATGACCCATGTCATCACAATGTACCATGCGCTTGTCATCAAAATGCTCCACCACATTGTCATCACAATGCTCCATAAAGCTTGTCCTCACAATGCTCCATGCACTTCCCATCAAAATGCTATCTCACCACTGATATCACAATGTTCCATCACTAGTCATCACAATACTCCCTCACCCCTGTCATCACAATGTTCCATGACCCCTGTCATCACAGTGCTCCATGACCTTATCATCACAATGCTCCATGACCCCTGACATCACAATGTTCCATAACACCTATCATCAAAATGCTCCATGACCATTTTCATCACAATGCTCCATGACCCCTGACATCACAATGTTCCATAACCCCTCTCGTCAAAATGTTCCATGACACTTTTCATCAAATTGCTCCATGCCCCTGTCATTACAATGTTCCATGTCCTTGTCATCACAATGCTCCATGACCCCTGTCATCGCAATGCTCCATGATTCCACTCATCACAATACTCCAAGCCATTTTCATCACAATGCTCCATGAACACTCACGCAATGCTCCATGCCCTTTTCATCACAAAGCTCCATGACGCTTCTCATCACAATGCACCATGCCCATCATCATAATGCTTCATGCTATTGTCATCACAATGAAATCAAAATGCTCCATGGTCTCTGTCATCACAAGGCTCCAAAACCTTGTGATCACAATGTTCCAAAACACTTGTTATCACAACGCCCCATGACGCTCATCATCACAATTATCCATGGTCTTCTCATCACAATGCTCCAAGACCTTGTCATCATATTGCTCCATTACCTTTGTCATCAGAAAACTCCATGATACTTGGCATCACAATGCACCATGCCACTGTCATCACAATACTCAATACACATGTCAGAATGCTCCTTGAACCCTGTCATGAAAAGGCTCCATGCCTTTTCCATCACAATGCTACATGCCATTGTCATCACAATGGACCATGACATATGTCATCACAATGCTCCCTGACACCTGTCTTCACAAAACTCTATTACCTTGTCTTCACAATGCTCCATGCCCTTGTCATCACAATGCGCCATGCCCACTGTCATCACAATAATCCATGAAACGTGTAAGACCAATGCTCCATGCCCCTATCATCACAATGCTCCATGCCCTTGTCATCACAATGCTCCATGGCGACTGTCATCACAATGCTCCGTGACTCCTGTCATTACAATGCTTCATGACATTTGTCATCACAATGGTCCATGCCCTCGTCATCACATGGCTACTTGACCTTTGTCACCACAATGCTCCATGAACTTTTCATCACAATGCTCTGTGACACTTGTCATCACAATGCTCCAAGACTTTGTCAGCACAATGCTCCATGACACTTGCCAGCAGTATGCTCCTTGAACCCTGTCATGACAAGGCTCCATGCCTTTTTCATCACAATGATCCATGCCATTTTCTTCACAATGCTCCAAGACCCCTGTAATGACAATGCTCCATGCCCTTGTCATCACAAAGCTCCACGAGGCATGTCATCAGAGTGTCCCATGGCCTTCTCATCACAATGCTCCATGCCCTTGTCATCACAATGCTCCAAGACACCTGTAATCCCAATATCCCATGCCCCTGTTCATCAGAATGCTCCATGAGACTTGTCATCACAAAGCTCCATGGTGTTCTCATCACAATGCTCCAGGACCTTGTCATCACCATGCTCCATTCCCTTGTCATCACAATGCTCCATGACACATGTCATCACAATACTCCATGAACATTGTCAGCCCAATTCTCTTTGACTTTCTCATCACAATGCTCCATGACCACTGTCATCACAATGCTCCATTCCCACAGTCATCACAATGCTCCATGAACCCTGACAACAAAATGATCCGGGACTCTTGTCATCCAAATGCTCCATGACACTTGTCATCACAATGATCCATGCCCTTGTCATCCCAATGCTCCATGACCCATGTAATCACAATGCTCCGTGATGCTTGTCACCACAGTGCTCCATGACCCTTGTCATCACCATGCTCCATAACTTTGTCAGCAAAATGCTACATGACCTTTTCATCACCATGCTCCATGAGCTTGTTATCACCAATACTCCATTCCCATTATCATCACAATCCTCCATGAAACTTGGGATCACATTGCTTCATGCCCCTGTCATCACAATGCTCCATGTTCCTGGAAATCAAAATGATCCATGACCTCTGTCATCACAATGCTCCAAACCCTTGTGATCACAATGTTCCATAACACTTGTCATCACAACGCTCCATGATGCCTGTCATCACAATAATCCATGCCCTTGTCATCAAAATGCTCCATGACCATTGTCATCACAATACTCAATACACATGTCATCACAATGCTCCCTGATACTTGTCATCAGAATGCTCCTTGAACCCTGTCATGAAAAGGCTCCATGCCTTTTTCATCACAATGCTCCATGCCATTGTCATCACAATACTCCACAAGCTTGTCATCACAATGCTCCATGCCCCTTGTCATTACAGTGCTCCATGACGCTCGTCATCACAATTATCTATGGTCTTCTCATCACAATGCTCCACGGTCTTGCCATCACAATGCTCCATGCCCTGGTTATCACAATGCTCCATGACCCTTGTCATCACAATTCTCCTCGTTCTTGTCATCACAATGCTACATGACACTTCTCATCACAATGTTACATGCTCTTGTCATCACAATTCTCCATGCACTTGTCATCGCAATGCTCCTTGAACCCTGTCATAGAAAGTTCCATGAGCTTGTCTTCACAATGCTTCACGACTTGTCATCAAAATTCTCAATGGCCCTTGTCATCACCATACTCCATGTCCTTGTCTTAAAAATGCTCCATGACCCTTGTCATCACAATGCTCCAAGCCCTTATCATCACATTGCTCCATAACCTTTGTCATCACAATCCTCCATGATACTTGGCATCACAATGCTCCATGCCCTTTTCATCACAATGGATCATGTTATATGTCATCACAATGCTCCCTGAAACCTGTCTTCACAATACTCCATGATCTTGTCATCACAATGCTCCATTCACTTGTCATCACAATGTGCCGTGCCCACTCTCTTCACAGTAATACATGAAACTTGTCAGACAATTGCTCCAAGACGCTCTCATCACAATTCTCCATGCCTTTGTCATCACAATGCTCCATGACCCCTGTCATCACAATGCTCTGTGACTCCAGTCATCACAATGCTTCATGACCTTTTCAATCACAATGGTCCATGCCCTCGTCATCACAAGGCTCTGTGACCATTTTCACCACAATTCTCCAAGAACTTTTCATCACAATGCTCCATAACCCTTGTCATCACAATGCTCCATGCGCTTGTCAGCACCATGCTCCATGACCCATATCATCACAATGCGCCATGCACTTCTCATCACATTCCTCCACAACCTTGTCATCACAATGCTCCATGCGCTTGTCAGCACCATGCTCCATGACCCATATCATCACAATGCACCATGCACTTGTCATCACATTCCTCCACAACCTTGTCATCACAATGCTCCATGCCCCTGTCACACAAAGCTCCATGACGCATGTCATCAGAATGCTCCATGGCCTTCTCATCAGAATGCCCCATGCCCTTGTCATCACAAGGCTCCATGACCCTTGTCATCACAATGCTCCAAGACCCATGTAATCACAATGATCCATGCCCCTTGTTATTACAGTGCTCCATAATGCTCGTCATCACAATTATCCATGGCCTTCTCATCACAATGCTCCACGGTCTTTCCATCAAAATGCTCCATGCCCTGGTCATCACAATGCTCCATGTCCCTTGTCCTCACAATTCTCCACGTCCTTGTCATCACAATGCTCCATGACTCTACTTATCACAATGTTACATGCTCTTGTCATCACAATTCTCCATGAAATTGTCATCACAATGCTCCATGACCCCTGTCATGGCAAGCACCATGCACTTGTCATCACAATGCTACACGAACTTGTCATCAAAATTCTCAATGGCCCTTGTCATCACAATGTCCCATGACCCTTGTCATCACAATGCTCCATGACCCTTGTCATCACAATGCTCCATGACCCTTGTCATCACAATGCTCCATGAACTTTGTCATCACATTCCTCCATGACACTTGGCATCACAATGCTCCATGCCATGGTCATCACAATGGACCATGACATATGTCATCACAATGCTCCCTGACACCTGTCTTCACAATACTCTATGACCTTGTCATCACAATGCTCCATACCCTTGTCATCACAATGCGCCATGCCCACTGTCATCACAATAATCCATGAAACGAGTAAGACCAATGCTCCATGCCCCTGTCATCACAATGCTCCATGCCCTTGTCATCACAATGCTCCATGGCGCCTGTCATCACAATGCTCCGTGACTCCAGTCATCACAAAGCTTAATGACATTTGTTATCACCATGGTCCATGCCCTCGTCATCACATGGCTATGTGACCTGTGTCACCACAATGCTCCATGAACTTTCCATCACAATTCTCTGTGACACTTGTCATCACAATGCTCCAAGCCTTTGCCAGCAAAATGCTCCATGAAACTTGCCAGCAGTATTCTCTTTGAACCATGGCATGACAAGGCTCCATGCCTTTTTCATCACAATGATCCATGCCATTTTCTTCACAATGCTCCAAGACCCCTGTAATGACAATGCTCCATGCCCTTGTCATCACAAAGCTCCATGAGGCAAGTCATCAGTGTGCTCCATGGCCTTCTCATCACAATGCTCCATGCCCTTGTCATCACAATGCTCCAAGACACCTGTAATCACAATGCTCCATGCCCCTTTTCATCAGAATGCTCCATGAGACTTGTCATCACAAAGCTCCAAGGTGTTCTCATCACAATGCTCCAGGACCTTGTCATCACCATACTCCATTCCCTTGTCATCACAATGTTCCATGGCCCATGCCATCACAATACTCCATGAACATTGTCAGCCCAATTCTCTTTGACCTTCTCATCACAATGCTCCAGGACCACTGTCATCACAGTGCTCCATGACCACAGTCATCACAATGCTCCATGACCCTGACAACAAAATGATCCGGGACTCTTGTCATCAAAATGCTCCATGACACTTGTCATCACAATGATCCATGCCCTTGTCATCCCAATGCTCCATGACCCCTGTAATCACAATGCTCCGTGATACTTTTCATCACAGTGCTCCATGACCCTTGTCATCACAATGCTCCATGCCTTTGTCAGCAAAATGCTACGTGACCTTGTCATCACAATGCTCCATGAGCTTGTTATCACCAATACTCCATTCCCATTGTCATCACAATCCTCCATGAACTTTGGGATCACATTGCTTCATGCCCTTGTCATCACAATGTTCCATGCTCCTTGAATTCAAAATGATCCATGACCTCTGTCATTACAAAGCTCCAAACCCTTGTGATCACTATGTTCCATAGCACTTGTCATCACAACGCTCCATGATGCCTGTCATCACAATAATCCATGACCTTGTCATCACAATGCTCCATGACCTTTGACATCACAATGCTCAATACATAGTCATCACAATGCTCTCTGACACTTGTCATCAGAATGCTGCTTGAACACTGTCATGAAAAGGCTCCATGCCTTGTTCATCACATTACTCAATACACATGTCATCACAATGCTCCCTGATACTTGTCGTCAGAATGCTCCTTGAATCCTGTCAAGAAAAGGCTCCTTGCCTTTTTCATCACAATGCTCCTTGCCCTTTTCACCACAGTGCTCCATGCCATTGTCATCACAAATATCCACGAGCTTGTCATCAGAATGCTCCATGAGCTTGTTATCACCAATACTCCATTCCCATTGTCATCACAATCCTCCAAGAACCTTGGGATCACTTTGCTTCATGCCCTTGTCATCACAATGCTCCATTCTCCATGAAATCAAAATGAACCATGACCTCTGCCATCAGAATGCTCCAAACCCTGTGATCACAATGTTCCATAACACTTGTCATCACAACGCTCCATGATGCCTATCATCACAATAATCCATGACCTTATCAACACAATGCTCCATGACCTTTGACATCACAATGCTCAATACATAGTCATCACAATGCTCTCTGACACTTGTCATCAGAATGCTGCTTGAACACTGTCATGAAAAGGCTCCATGCCTTGTTCATCACAATGCTCCATGCCATTGTCATCACAATGCTCCACAAGCTTGTCATCAGAATGTTCCATGACACTTGTCATCACAATGCTCCATGACCCCTGTCATGACAATGCTCCATGACACCTGTCATCACAATGCTCCATGCCCCTTGTCATTACAGTGCTCCATGACGCTCGTCATCACAATTATCCGGGGTCTTCTCATCACAGTGCTCCACGGTCTTGCCATCACTATGCTCCATGCCCTGGTCATCACAATGCACCATGTCCCTTTGCATCACAATGCTCCATGACACTTCTCATCAAAATGTTACATGCTCTTGTCATCACAATTCTCCATGCACTTGTCATCGCAATGCTCCATGACCCTGTCATAGAAAGCTCCATGTGCGTGTCATCACAATGCTTCACGAACTTGTCATCAAAATTCTCAATGGAAGTTTTCATCACAATGCTCCATGCCCTTCTCATCACAATGCTCCCTGACCCTTTTCATCACAATGCTCCAGGCCCTTGTCATCACAATGCTCCATTACCTTTGCCATCACAATCATCCATGACATTGTCATAACAATGCTCCATGCCCTTGTCATCAAAATGCGCCATGCCCAATGTCATTGCAATAATCCATGAAACTTGTCAGACCAATGCTCCATGCCCATGTCAACACAATGCTCCTTGCCCTTGTCATCACAATGCTCCATGACCCCTGTCATTGCAATGCTCCATGATTCCACTCATCACAATACTTCATGAACTTTGTCATCACAATGGTCCATGCCCTCGTCATCCCCAGGCTCTGTTACCTTTGTCACCACAATGCTCCATGAATTTTTCATCACAATTCTCTGTGAACCTTGTCATCACAATGCACCATGCCTTTGTCAGCACAATGCTCCATGACACTTGTCATCACAATGCTCCATGCGCTTGTCAGCAAAATGCTCCATGACCCATGTCATCACAATGTACCATGCGCTTGTCATCAAAATGCTCCACCACATTGTCATCACAATGCTCCATAAAGCTTGTCCTCACAATGCTCCATGCACTTCCCATCAAAATGCTATCTCACCACTGATATCACAATGTTCCATCACTAGTCATCACAATACTCCCTCACCCCTGTCATCACAATGTTCCATGACCCCTGTCATCACAGTGCTCCATGACCTTATCATCACAATGCTCCATGACCCCTGACATCACAATGTTCCATAACACCTATCATCAAAATGCTCCATGACCATTTTCATCACAATGCTCCATGACCCCTGACATCACAATGTTCCATAACCCTTCTCGTCAAAATGTTCCATGACACTTTTCATCAAATTGCTCCATGCCCCTGTCATTACAATGTTCCATGTCCTTGTCATCACAATGCTCCATGACCCCAGTCATCGCAATGCTCCATGATTCCACTCATCACAATACTCCAAGCCATTTTCATCACAATGCTCCATGAACACTCACGCAATGCTCCATGCCCTTTTCATCACAAAGCTCCATGACGCTTCTCATCACAATGCACCATGCCCATCATCATAATGCTTCATGCTATTGTCATCACAATGAAATCAAAATGTTCCATGGTCTCTCTCATCACAAGGCTCCAAAACCTTGTGATCACAATGTTCCAAAACACTTGTTATCACAACGCCCCGTGACGCTCATCATCACAATTATCCATGGTCTTCTCATCACAATGCTCCAAGACCTTGTCATCATATTGCTCCATTACCTTTGTCATCAGAAAACTCCATGACACTTGTCATCACAATGATCCATGCCCTTGTCATCCCAATGCTCCATGACCCCTGTAATCACAATGCTCCGTGATACTTTTCATCACAGTGCTCCATGACCCTTGTCATCACAATGCTCCATGCCTTTGTCAGCAAAATGCTACATGACCTTGTCATCACAATGCTCCATGAGCTTGTTATCACCAATACTCCATTCCCATTGTCATCACAATCCTCCATGAACTTTGGGATCACATTGCTTCATGCCCTTGTCATCACAATGTTCCATGCTCCTTGAATTCAAAATGATCCATGACCTCTGTCATTACAAAGCTCCAAACCCTTGTGATCACTATGTTCCATAGCACTTGTCATCACAACGCTCCATGATGCCTGTCATCACAATAATCCATGACCTTGTCATCACAATGCTCCATGACCTTTGACATCACAATGCTCAATACATAGTCATCACAATGCTCTCTGACACTTGTCATCAGAATGCTGCTTGAACACTGTCATGAAAAGGCTCCATGCCATGTTCATCACATTACTCAATACACATGTCATCGCAATGCTCCCTGATACTTGTCGTCAGAATGCTCCTTGAATCCTGTCAAGAAAAGGCTCCTTGCCTTTTTCATCACAATGCTCCTTGCCCTTTTCACCACAGTGCTCCATGCCATTGTCATCACAAATATCCACGAGCTTGTCATCAGAATGCTCCATGAGCTTGTTATCACCAATACTCCATTCCCATTGTCATCACAATCCTCCAAGAACCTTGGGATCACTTTGCTTCATGCCCTTGTCATCACAATGCTCCATTCTCCATGAAATCAAAATGAACCATGACCTCTGCCATCAGAATGCTCCAAACCCTGTGATCACAATGTTCCATAACACTTGTCATCACAACGCTCCATGATGCCTATCATCACAATAATCCATGACCTTGTCAACACAATGCTCCATGACCTTTGACATCACAATGCTCAATACATAGTCATCACAATGCTCTCTGACACTTGTCATCAGAATGCTGCTTGAACACTGTCATGAAAAGGCTCCATGCCTTGTTCATCACAATGCTCCATGCCATTGTCATCACAATGCTCCACAAGCTTGTCATCAGAATGTTCCATGACACTTGTCATCACAATGCTCCATGACCCCTGTCATGACAATGCTCCATGACACCTGTCATCACAATGCTCCATGCCCCTTGTCATTACAGTGCTCCATGACGCTCGTCATCACAATTATCCGGGGTCTTCTCATCACAGTGCTCCACGGTCTTGCCATCACTATGCTCCATGCCCTGGTCATCACAATGCACCATGTCCCTTTGCATCACAATGCTCCATGACACTTCTCATCAAAATGTTACATGCTCTTGTCATCACAATTCTCCATGCACTTGTCATCGCAATGCTCCATGACCCTGTCATAGAAAGCTCCATGTGCGTGTCATCACAATGCTTCACGAACTTGTCATCAAAATTCTCAATGGAAGTTTTCATCACAATGCTCCATGCCCTTCTCATCACAATGCTCCCTGACCCTTTTCATCACAATGCTCCAGGCCCTTGTCATCACAATGCTCCATTACCTTTGCCATCACAATCATCCATGACCTTGTCATAACAATGCTCCATGCCCTTGTCATCAAAATGCGCCATGCCCAATGTCATTGCAATAATCCATGAAACTTGTCAGACCAATGCTCCATGCCCATGTCAACACAATGCTCCTTGCCCTTGTCATCACAATGCTCCATGACCCCTGTCATCGCAATGCTCCATGATTCCACTCATCACAATACTTCATGAACTTTGTCATCACAATGGTCCATGCCCTCGTCATCCCCAGGCTCTGTTACCTTTGTCACCACAATGCTCCATGAATTTTTCATCACAATTCTCTGTGAACCTTGTCATCACAATGCACCATGCCTTTGTCAGCATAATGCTCCATGACCCTTGTCATCACAATGCTCCATGCGCTTGTCAGCAAAATGCTCCATGACCCATGTCATCACAATGTACCATGCGCTTGTCATCAAAATGCTCCACCACATTGTCATCACAATGCTCCATAAAGCTTGTCCTCACAATGCTCCATGCACTTCCCATCAAAATGCTATCTCACCACTGATATCACAATGTTCCATCACTAGTCATCACAATACTCCCTCACCCCTGTCATCACAATGTTCCATGACCCCTGTCATCACAGTGCTCCATGACCTTATCATCACAATGCTCCATGACCCCTGACATCACAATGTTCCATAACACCTATCATCAAAATGCTCCATGACCATTTTCATCACAATGCTCCATGACCCCTGACATCACAATGTTCCATAACCCTTCTCGTCAAAATGTTCCATGACACTTTTCATCAAATTGCTCCATGCCCCTGTCATTACAATGTTCCATGTCCTTGTCATCACAATGCTCCATGACCCCTGTCATCGCAATGCTCCATGATTCCACTCATCACAATACTCCAAGCCATTTTCATCACAATGCTCCATGAACACTCACGCAATGCTCCATGCCCTTTTCATCACAAAGCTCCATGACGCTTCTCATCACAATGCACCATGCCCATCATCATAATGCTTCATGCTATTGTCATCACAATGAAATCAAAATGTTCCATGGTCTCTGTCATCACAAGGCTCCAAAACCTTGTGATCACAATGTTCCAAAACACTTGTTATCACAACGCCCCATGACGCTCATCATCACAATTATCCATGGTCTTCTCATCACAATGCTCCAAGACCTTGTCATCATATTGCTCCATTACCTTTGTCATCAGAAAACTCCATGACACTTGTCATCACAATGATCCATGCCCTTGTCATCCCAATGCTCCATGACCCCTGTAATCACAATGCTCCGTGATACTTTTCATCACAGTGCTCCATGACCCTTGTCATCACAATGCTCCATGCCTTTGTCAGCAAAATGCTACATGACCTTGTCATCACAATGCTCCATGAGCTTGTTATCACCAATACTCCATTCCCATTGTCATCACAATCCTCCATGAACTTTGGGATCACATTGCTTCATGCCCTTGTCATCACAATGTTCCATGCTCCTTGAATTCAAAATGATCCATGACCTCTGTCATTACAAAGCTCCAAACCCTTGTGATCACTATGTTCCATAGCACTTGTCATCACAACGCTCCATGATGCCTGTCATCACAATAATCCATGACCTTGTCATCACAATGCTCCATGACCTTCGACATCACAATGCTCAATACATAGTCATCACAATGCTCTCTGACACTTGTCATCAGAATGCTGCTTGAACACTGTCATGAAAAGGCTCCATGCCTTGTTCATCACATTACTCAATACACATGTCATCGCAATGCTCCCTGATACTTGTCGTCAGAATGCTCCTTGAATCCTGTCAAGAAAAGGCTCCTTGCCTTTTTCATCACAATGCTCCTTGCCCTTTTCACCACAGTGCTCCATGCCATTGTCATCACAAATATCCACGAGCTTGTCATCAGAATGCTCCATGAGCTTGTTATCACCAATACTCCATTCCCATTGTCATCACAATCCTCCAAGAACCTTGGGATCACTTTGCTTCATGCCCTTGTCATCACAATGCTCCATTCTCCATGAAATCAAAATGAACCATGACCTCTGCCATCAGAATGCTCCAAACCCTGTGATCACAATGTTCCATAACACTTGTCATCACAACGCTCCATGATGCCTATCATCACAATAATCCATGACCTTGTCATCACAATGCTCCATGACCTTTGACATCACAATGCTCAATACATAGTCATCACAATGCTCTCTGACACTTGTCATCAGAATGCTGCTTGAACACTGTCATGAAAAGGCTCCATGCCTTGTTCATCACAATGCTCCATGCCATTGTCATCACAATGCTCCACAAGCTTGTCATCAGAATGTTCCATGACACTTGTCATCACAATGCTCCATGACCCTTGTCATGACAATGCTCCATGACACCTGTCATCACAATGCTCCATGCCCCTTGTCATTACAGTGCTCCATGACGCTCGTCATCACAATTATCCGGGGTCTTCTCATCACAGTGCTCCACGGTCTTGCCATCACTATGCTCCATGCCCTGGTCATCACAATGCACCATGTCCCTTTGCATCACAATGCTCCATGACACTTCTCATCAAAATGTTACATGCTCTTGTCATCACAATTCTCCATGCACTTGTCATCGCAATGCTCCATGACCCTGTCATAGAAAGCTCCATGTGCGTGTCATCACAATGCTTCACGAACTTGTCATCAAAATTCTCAATGGAAGTTTTCATCACAATGCTCCATGCCCTTCTCATCACAATGCTCCCTGACCCTTTTCATCACAATGCTCCAGGCCCTTGTCATCACAATGCTCCATTACCTTTGCCATCACAATCATCCATGACCTTGTCATAACAATGCTCCATGCCCTTGTCATCAAAATGCGCCATGCCCAATGTCATTGCAATAATCCATGAAACTTGTCAGACCAATGCTCCATGCCCATGTCAACACAATGCTCCTTGCCCTTGTCATCACAATGCTCCATGACCCCTGTCATCGCAATGCTCCATGATTCCACTCATCACAATACTTCATGAACTTTGTCATCACAATGGTCCATGCCCTCGTCATCCCCAGGCTCTGTTACCTTTGTCACCACAATGCTCCATGAATTTTTCATCACAATTCTCTGTGAACCTTGTCATCACAATGCACCATGCCTTTGTCAGCACAATGCTCCATGACCCTTGTCATCACAATGCTCCATGCGCTTGTCAGCAAAATGCTCCATGACCCATGTCATCACAATGTACCATGTGCTTGTCATCAAAATGCTCCACCACATTGTCATCACAATGCTCCATAAAGCTTGTCCTCACAATGCTCCATGCACTTCCCATCAAAATGCTATCTCACCACTGATATCACAATGTTCCATCACTAGTCATCACAATACTCCCTCACCCCTGTCATCACAATGTTCCATGACCCCTGTCATCACAATGCTCCATGACCTTATCATCACAATGCTCCATGACCCCTGACATCACAATGTTCCATAACACCTATCATCAAAATGCTCCATGACCATTTTCATCACAATGCTCCATGACCCCTGACATCACAATGTTCCATAACCCCTCTCGTCAAAATGTTCCATGACACTTTTCATCAAATTGCTCCATGCCCCTGTCATTACAATGTTCCATGTCCTTGTCATCACAATGCTCCATGACCCCTGTCATCGCAATGCTCCATGATTCCACTCATCACAATACTCCAAGCCATTTTCATCACAATGCTCCATGAACACTCACGCAATGCTCCATGCCCTTTTCATCACAAAGCTCCATGACGCTTCTCATCACAATGCACCATGCCCCTCATCATAATGCTTCATGCTATTGTCATCACAATGAAATCAAAATGCTCCATGGTCTCTGTCATCACAAGGCTCCAAAACCTTGTGATCACAATGTTCCAAAACACTTGTTATCACAACGCCCCATGACGCTCATCATCATAATTATCCATGGTCTTCTCATCACAATGCTCCAAGACCTTGTCATCATTTTGCTCCATTACCTTTGTCATCAGAAAACTCCATGATACTTGGCATCACAATGCACCATGCCACTGTCATCACAATACTCAATACACATGTCAGAATGCTCCTTGAACCCTGTCATGAAAAGGCTCCATGCCTTTTCCATCACAATGCTACATGCCATTGTCATCACAATGGACCATGACATATGTCATCACAATGCTCCCTGACACCTGTCTTCACAAAACTCTATTACCTTGTCTTCACAATGCTCCATGCCCTTGTCATCACAATGCGCCATGCCCACTGTCATCACAATAATCCATGAAACGTGTAAGACCATTGCTCCATGCCCCTATCATCACAATGCTCCATGCCCTTGTCATCACAATGCTCCATGGCGACTGTCATCACAATGCTCCGTGACTCCTGTCATTACAATGCTTCATGACATTTGTCATCACAATGGTCCATGCCCTCGTCATCACATGGCTACTTGACCTTTGTCACCACAATGCTCCATGAACTTTTCATCACAATGCTCTGTGACACTTGTCATCACAATGCTCCAAGACTTTGTCAGCACAATGCTCCATGACACTTGCCAGCAGTATGCTCCTTGAACCCTGTCATGACAAGGCTCCATGCCTTTTTCATCACAATGATCCATGCCATTTTCTTCACAATGCTCCAAGACCCCTGTAATGACAATGCTCCATGCCCTTGTCATCACAAAGCTCCACGAGGCATGTCATCAGAGTGTCCCATGGCCTTCTCATCACAATGCTCCATGCCCTTGTCATCACAATGCTCCAAGACACCTGTAATCCCAATATCCCATGCCCCTGTTCATCAGAATGCTCCATGAGACTTGTCATCACAAAGCTCCATGGTGTTCTCATCACAATGCTCCAGGACCTTGTCATCACCATGCTCCATTCCCTTGTCATCACAATGCTCCATGACACATGTCATCACAATACTCCATGAACATTGTCAGCCCAATTCTCTTTGACTTTCTCATCACAATGCTCCATGACCACTGTCATCACAATGCTCCATTCCCACAGTCATCACAATGCTCCATGAACCCTGACAACAAAATGATCCGGGACTCTTGTCATCCAAATGCTCCATGACACTTGTCATCACAATGATCCATGCCCTTGTCATCCCAATGCTCCATGACCCATGTAATCACAATGCTCCGTGATGCTTGTCACCACAGTGCTCCATGACCCTTGTCATCACCATGCTCCATAACTTTGTCAGCAAAATGCTACATGACCTTTTCATCACCATGCTCCATGAGCTTGTTATCACCAATACTCCATTCCCATTATCATCACCATCCTCCATGAAACTTGGGATCACATTGCTTCATGCCCCTGTCATCACAATGCTCCATGTTCCTGGAAATCAAAATGATCCATGACCTCTGTCATCACAATGCTCCAAACCCTTGTGATCACAATGTTCCATAACACTTGTCATCACAACGCTCCATGATGCCTGTCATCACAATAATCCATGCCCTTGTCATCAAAATGCTCCATGACCATTGTCATCACAATACTCAATACACATGTCATCACAATGCTCCCTGATACTTGTCGTCAGAATGCTCCTTGAACCCTGTCATGAAAAGGCTCCATGCCTTTTTCATCACAATGCTCCATGCCATTGTCATCACAATACTCCACAAGCTTGTCATCACAATGCTCCATGCCCCTTGTCATTACAGTGCTCCATGACGCTCGTCATCACAATTATCTATGGTCTTCTCATCACAATGCTCCACGGTCTTGCCATCACAATGCTCCATGCCCTGGTTATCACAATGCTCCATGACCCTTGTCATCACAATTCTCCTCGTTCTTGTCATCACAATGCTACATGACACTTCTCATCACAATGTTACATGCTCTTGTCATCACAATTCTCCATGCACTTGTCATCGCAATGCTCCTTGAACCCTGTCATAGAAAGTTCCATGAGCTTGTCTTCACAATGCTTCACGACTTGTCATCAAAATTCTCAATGGCCCTTGTCATCACCATACTCCATGTCCTTGTCTTAAAAATGCTCCATGACCCTTGTCATCACAATGCTCCAAGCCCTTATCATCACATTGCTCCATAACCTTTGTCATCACAATCCTCCATGATACTTGGCATCACAATGCTCCATGCCCTTTTCATCACAATGGATCATGTTATATGTCATCATAATGCTCCCTGAAACCTGTCTTCACAATACTCCATGATCTTGTCATCACAATGCTCCATTCACTTGTCATCACAATGTGCCGTGCCCACTCTCTTCACAGTAATACATGAAACTTGTCAGACAATTGCTCCAAGACGCTCTCATCACAATTCTCCATGCCTTTGTCATCACAATGCTCCATGACCCCTGTCATCACAATGCTCTGTGACTCCAGTCATCACAATGCTTCATGACCTTTTCAATCACAGTGGTCCATGCCCTCGTCATCACAAGGCTCTGTGACCATTTTCACCACAATTCTCCAAGAACTTTTCATCACAATGCTCCATAACCCTTGTCATCACAATGCTCCATGCGCTTGTCAGCACCATGCTCCATGACCCATATCATCACAATGCGCCATGCACTTCTCATCACATTCCTCCACAACCTTGTCATCACAATGCTCCATGCGCTTGTCAGCACCATGCTCCATGACCCATATCATCACAATGCACCATGCACTTCTCATCACATTCCTCCACAACCTTGTCATCACAATGCTCCATGCCCCTGTCACACAAAGCTCCATGACACATGTCATCAGAATGCTCCATGGCCTTCTCATCAGAATGCCCCATGCCCTTGTCATCACAAGGCTCCATGACCCTTGTCATCACAATGCTCCAAGACCCATGTAATCACAATGATCCATGCCCCTTGTTATTACAGTGCTCCATAATGCTCGTCATCACAATTATCCATGGCCTTCTCATCACAATGCTCCACGGTCTTTCCATCAAAATGCTCCATGCCCTGGTCATCACAATGCTCCATGTCCCTTGTCCTCACAATTCTCCACGTCCTTGTCATCACAATGCTCCATGACTCTACTTATCACAATGTTACATGCTCTTGTCATCACAATTCTCCATGAAATTGTCATCACAATGCTCCATGACCCCTGTCATGGCAAGCACCATGCACTTGTCATCACAATGCTACACGAACTTGTCATCAAAATTCTCAATGGCCCTTGTCATCACAATGTCCCATGACCCTTGTCATCACAATGCTCCATGACCCTTGTCATCACAATGCTCCATGACCCTTGTCATCACAATGCTCCATGAACTTTGTCATCACATTCCTCCATGACACTTGGCATCACAATGCTCCATGCCATGGTCATCACAATGGACCATGACATATGTCATCACAATGCTCCCTGACACCTGTCTTCACAATACTCTATGACCTTGTCATCACAATGCTCCATACCCTTGTCATCACAATGCGCCATGCCCACTGTCATCACAATAATCCATGAAACGAGTAAGACCAATGCTCCATGCCCCTGTCATCACAATGCTCCATGCCCTTGTCATCACAATGCTCCATGGCGCCTGTCATCACAATGCTCCGTGACTCCAGTCATCACAAAGCTTAATGACATTTGTTATCACCATGGTCCATGCCCTCGTCATCACATGGCTATGTGACCTGTGTCACCACAATGCTCCATGAACTTTCCATCACAATTCTCTGTGACACTTGTCATCACAATGCTCCAAGCCTTTGCCAGCAAAATGCTCCATGAAACTTGCCAGCAGTATTCTCTTTGAACCATGTCATGACAAGGCTCCATGCCTTTTTCATCACAATGATCCATGCCATTTTCTTCACAATGCTCCAAGACCCCTGTAATGACAATGCTCCATGCCCTTGTCATCACAAAGCTCCATGAGGCAAGTCATCAGTGTGCTCCATGGCCTTCTCATCACAATGCTCCATGCCCTTGTCATCACAATGCTCCAAGACACCTGTAATCACAATGCTCCATGCCCCTTTTCATCAGAATGCTCCATGAGACTTGTCATCACAGAGCTCCAAGGTGTTCTCATCACAATGCTCCAGGACCTTGTCATCACCATACTCCATTCCCTTGTCATCACAATGTTCCATGGCCCATGCCATCACAATACTCCATGAACATTGTCAGCCCAATTCTCTTTGACCTTCTCATCACAATGCTCCAGGACCACTGTCATCACAGTGCTCCATGACCACAGTCATCACAATGCTCCATGACCCTGACAACAAAATGATCCGGGACTCTTGTCATCAAAATGCTCCATGACACTTGTCATCACAATGATCCATGCCCTTGTCATCCCAATGCTCCATGACCCCTGTAATCACAATGCTCCGTGATACTTTTCATCACAGTGCTCCATGACCCTTGTCATCACAATGCTCCATGCCTTTGTCAGCAAAATGCTACATGACCTTGTCATCACAATGCTCCATGAGCTTGTTATCACCAATACTCCATTCCCATTGTCATCACAATCCTCCATGAACTTTGGGATCACATTGCTTCATGCCCTTGTCATCACAATGTTCCATGCTCCTTGAATTCAAAATGATCCATGACCTCTGTCATTACAAAGCTCCAAACCCTTGTGATCACTATGTTCCATAGCACTTGTCATCACAACGCTCCATGATGCCTGTCATCACAATAATCCATGCCCTTGTCATCACAGTGCTCCATGACCTTTTTCATCACATTACTCAATACACATGTCATCACAATGCTCCCTGATACTTGTCGTCAGAATGCTCCTTGAATCCTGTCAAGAAAAGGCTCCTTGCCTTTTTCATCACAATGCTCCTTGCCCTTTTCACCACAATGCTCCATGCCATTGTCATCACAAATATCCACGAGCTTGTCATCAGAATGCTCCATGAGCTTGTTATCACCAATACTCCATTCCCATTGTCATCACAATCCTCCAAGAACCTTGGGATCACTTTGCTTCATGCCCTTGTCATCACAATGCTCCATTCTCCATGAAATCAAAATGAACCATGACCTCTGCCATCAGAATGCTCCAAACCCTGTGATCACAATGTTCCATAACACTTGTCATCACAACGCTCCATGATGCCTATCATCACAATAATCCATGACCTTGTCAACACAATGCTCCATGACCTTTGACATCACAATGCTCAATACATAGTCATCACAATGCTCTCTGACACTTGTCATCAGAATGCTGCTTGAACACTGTCATGAAAAGGCTCCATGCCTTGTTCATCACAATGCTCCATGCCATTGTCATCACAATGCTCCACAAGCTTGTCATCAGAATGTTCCATGACACTTGTCATCACAATGCTCCATGACCCCTGTCATGACAATGCTCCATGACACCTGTCATCACAATGCTCCATGCCCCTTGTCATTACAGTGCTCCATGACGCTCGTCATCACAATTATCCGGGGTCTTCTCATCACAGTGCTCCACGGTCTTGCCATCACTATGCTCCATGCCCTGGTCATCACAATGCACCATGTCCCTTTGCATCACAATGCTCCATGACACTTCTCATCAAAATGTTACATGCTCTTGTCATCACAATTCTCCATGCACTTGTCATCGCAATGCTCCATGACCCTGTCATAGAAAGCTCCATGTGCGTGTCATCACAATGCTTCACGAACTTGTCATCAAAATTCTCAATGGAAGTTTTCATCACAATGCTCCATGCCCTTCTCATCACAATGCTCCCTGACCCTTTTCATCACAATGCTCCAGGCCCTTGTCATCACAATGCTCCATTACCTTTGCCATCACAATCATCCATGACCTTGTCATAACAATGCTCCATGCCCTTGTCATCAAAATGCGCCATGCCCAATGTCATTGCAATAATCCATGAAACTTGTCAGACCAATGCTCCATGCCCATGTCAACACAATGCTCCTTGCCCTTGTCATCACAATGCTCCATGACCCCTGTCATCGCAATGCTCCATGATTCCACTCATCACAATACTTCATGAACTTTGTCATCACAATGGTCCATGCCCTCGTCATCCCCAGGCTCTGTTACCTTTGTCACCACAATGCTCCATGAATTTTTCATCACAATTCTCTGTGAACCTTGTCATCACAATGCACCATGCCTTTGTCAGCACAATGCTCCATGACCCTTGTCATCACAATGCTCCATGCGCTTGTCAGCAAAATGCTCCAGGACCCATGTCATCACAATGTACCATGCGCTTGTCATCAAAATGCTCCACCACATTGTCATCACAATGCTCCATAAAGCTTGTCCTCACAATGCTCCATGCACTTCCCATCAAAATGCTATCTCACCACTGATATCACAATGTTCCATCACTAGTCATCACAATACTCCCTCACCCCTGTCATCACAATGTTCCATGACCCCTGTCATCACAATGCTCCATGACCTTATCATCACAATGCTCCATGACCCCTGACATCACAATGTTCCATAACACCTATCATCAAAATGCTCCATGACCATTTTCATCACAATGCTCCATGACCCCTGACATCACAATGTTCCATAACCCCTCTCGTCAAAATGTTCCATGACACTTTTCATCAAATTGCTCCATGCCCCTGTCATTACAATGTTCCATGTCCTTGTCATCACAATGCTCCATGACCCCTGTCATCGCAATGCTCCATGATTCCACTCATCACAATACTCCAAGCCATTTTCATCACAATGCTCCATGAACACTCACGCAATGCTCCATGCCCTTTTCATCACAAAGCTCCATGACGCTTCTCATCACAATTCACCATGCCCATCACCATAATGCTTCATGCTATTGTCATCACAATGAAATCAAAATGCTCCATGGTCTCTGTCATCACAAGGCTCCAAAACCTTGTGATCACAATGTTCCAAAACACTTGTTATCACAACGCCCCATGACGCTCATCATCATAATTATCCATGGTCTTCTCATCACAATGCTCCAAGACCTTGTCATCATTTTGCTCCATTACCTTTGTCATCAGAAAACTCCATGATACTTGGCATCACAATGCACCATGCCACTGTCATCACAATACTCAATACACATGTCAGAATGCTCCTTGAACCCTGTCATGAAAAGGCTCCATGCCTTTTCCATCACAATGCTACATGCCATTGTCATCACAATGGACCATGACATATGTCATCACAATGCTCCCTGACACCTGTCTTCACAAAACTCTATTACCTTGTCTTCACAATGCTCCATGCCCTTGTCATCACAATGTGCCATGCCCACTGTCATCACAATAATCCATGAAACGTGTAAGACCATTGCTCCATGCCCCTATCATCACAATGCTCCATGCCCTTGTCATCACAATGCTCCATGGCGACTGTCATCACAATGCTCCGTGACTCCTGTCATTACAATGCTTCATGACATTTGTCATCACAATGGTCCATGCCCTCGTCATCACATGGCTACTTGACCTTTGTCACCACAATGCTCCATGAACTTTTCATCACAATGCTCTGTGACACTTGTCATCACAATGCTCCAAGACTTTGTCAGCACAATGCTCCATGACACTTGCCAGCAGTATGCTCCTTGAACCCTGTCATGACAAGGCTCCATGCCTTTTTCATCACAATGATCCATGCCATTTTCTTCACAATGCTCCAAGACCCCTGTAATGACAATGCTCCATGCCCTTGTCATCACAAAGCTCCACGAGGCATGTCATCAGAGTGTCCCATGGCCTTCTCATCACAATGCTCCATGCCCTTGTCATCACAATGCTCCAAGACACCTGTAATCCCAATATCCCATGCCCCTGTTCATCAGAATGCTCCATGAGACTTGTCATCACAAAGCTCCATGGTGTTCTCATCACAATGCTCCAGGACCTTGTCATCACCATGCTCCATTCCCTTGTCATCACAATGCTCCATGACACATGTCATCACAATACTCCATGAACATTGTCAGCCCAATTCTCTTTGACTTTCTCATCACAATGCTCCATGACCACTGTCATCACAATGCTCCATTCCCACAGTCATCACAATGCTCCATGAACCCTGACAACAAAATGATCCGGGACTCTTGTCATCCAAATGCTCCATGACACTTGTCATCACAATGATCCATGCCCTTGTCATCCCAATGCTCCATGACCCATGTAATCACAATGCTCCGTGATGCTTGTCACCACAGTGCTCCATGACCCTTGTCATCACCATGCTCCATAACTTTGTCAGCAAAATGCTACATGACCTTTTCATCACCATGCTCCATGAGCTTGTTATCACCAATACTCCATTCCCATTATCATCACAATCCTCCATGAAACTTGGGATCACATTGCTTCATGCCCCTGTCATCACAATGCTCCATGTTCCTGGAAATCAAAATGATCCATGACCTCTGTCATCACAATGCTCCAAACCCTTGTGATCACAATGTTCCATAACACTTGTCATCACAACGCTCCATGATGCCTGTCATCACAATAATCCATGCCCTTGTCATCAAAATGCTCCATGACCATTGTCATCACAATACTCAATACACATGTCATCACAATGCTCCCTGATACTTGTCATCAGAATGCTCCTTGAACCCTGTCATGAAAAGGCTCCATGCCTTTTTCATCACAATGCTCCATGCCATTGTCATCACAATACTCCACAAGCTTGTCATCACAATGCTCCATGCCCCTTGTCATTACAGTGCTCCATGACGCTCGTCATCACAATTATCTATGGTCTTCTCATCACAATGCTCCACGGTCTTGCCATCACAATGCTCCATGCCCTGGTTATCACAATGCTCCATGACCCTTGTCATCACAATTCTCCTCGTTCTTGTCATCACAATGCTACATGACACTTCTCATCACAATGTTACATGCTCTTGTCATCACAATTCTCCATGCACTTGTCATCGCAATGCTCCTTGAACCCTGTCATAGAAAGTTCCATGAGCTTGTCTTCACAATGCTTCACGACTTGTCATCAAAATTCTCAATGGCCCTTGTCATCACCATACTCCATGTCCTTGTCTTAAAAATGCTCCATGACCCTTGTCATCACAATGCTCCAAGCCCTTATCATCACATTGCTCCATAACCTTTGTCATCACAATCCTCCATGATACTTGGCATCACAATGCTCCATGCCCTTTTCATCACAATGGATCATGTTATATGTCATCACAATGCTCCCTGAAACCTGTCTTCACAATACTCCATGATCTTGTCATCACAATGCTCCATTCACTTGTCATCACAATGTGCCGTGCCCACTCTCTTCACAGTAATACATGAAACTTGTCAGACAATTGCTCCAAGACGCTCTCATCACAATTCTCCATGCCTTTGTCATCACAATGCTCCATGACCCCTGTCATCACAATGCTCTGTGACTCCAGTCATCACAATGCTTCATGACCTTTTCAATCACAATGGTCCATGCCCTCGTCATCACAAGGCTCTGTGACCATTTTCACCACAATTCTCCAAGAACTTTTCATCACAATGCTCCATAACCCTTGTCATCACAATGCTCCATGCGCTTGTCAGCACCATGCTCCATGACCCATATCATCACAATGCGCCATGCACTTCTCATCACATTCCTCCACAACCTTGTCATCACAATGCTCCATGCGCTTGTCAGCACCATGCTCCATGACCCATATCATCACAATGCACCATGCACTTGTCATCACATTCCTCCACAACCTTGTCATCACAATGCTCCATGCCCCTGTCACACAAAGCTCCATGACGCATGTCATCAGAATGCTCCATGGCCTTCTCATCAGAATGCCCCATGCCCTTGTCATCACAAGGCTCCATGACCCTTGTCATCACAATGCTCCAAGACCCATGTAATCACAATGATCCATGCCCCTTGTTATTACAGTGCTCCATAATGCTCGTCATCACAATTATCCATGGCCTTCTCATCACAATGCTCCACGGTCTTTCCATCAAAATGCTCCATGCCCTGGTCATCACAATGCTCCATGTCCCTTGTCCTCACAATTCTCCACGTCCTTGTCATCACAATGCTCCATGACTCTACTTATCACAATGTTACATGCTCTTGTCATCACAATTCTCCATGAAATTGTCATCACAATGCTCCATGACCCCTGTCATGGCAAGCACCATGCACTTGTCATCACAATGCTACACGAACTTGTCATCAAAATTCTCAATGGCCCTTGTCATCACAATGTCCCATGACCCTTGTCATCACAATGCTCCATGACCCTTGTCATCACAATGCTCCATGACCCTTGTCATCACAATGCTCCATGAACTTTGTCATCACATTCCTCCATGACACTTGGCATCACAATGCTCCATGCCATGGTCATCACAATGGACCATGACATATGTCATCACAATGCTCCCTGACACCTGTCTTCACAATACTCTATGACCTTGTCATCACAATGCTCCATACCCTTGTCATCACAATGCGCCATGCCCACTGTCATCACAATAATCCATGAAACGAGTAAGACCAATGCTCCATGCCCCTGTCATCACAATGCTCCATGCCCTTGTCATCACAATGCTCCATGGCGCCTGTCATCACAATGCTCCGTGACTCCAGTCATCACAAAGCTTAATGACATTTGTTATCACCATGGTCCATGCCCTCGTCATCACATGGCTATGTGACCTGTGTCACCACAATGCTCCATGAACTTTCCATCACAATTCTCTGTGACACTTGTCATCACAATGCTCCAAGCCTTTGCCAGCAAAATGCTCCATGAAACTTGCCAGCAGTATTCTCTTTGAACCATGTCATGACAAGGCTCCATGCCTTTTTCATCACAATGATCCATGCCATTTTCTTCACAATGCTCCAAGACCCCTGTAATGACAATGCTCCATGCCCTTGTCATCACAAAGCTCCATGAGGCAAGTCATCAGTGTGCTCCATGGCCTTCTCATCACAATGCTCCATGCCCTTGTCATCACAATGCTCCAAGACACCTGTAATCACAATGCTCCATGCCCCTTTTCATCAGAATGCTCCATGAGACTTGTCATCACAAAGCTCCAAGGTGTTCTCATCACAATGCTCCAGGACCTTGTCATCACCATACTCCATTCCCTTGTCATCACAATGTTCCATGGCCCATGCCATCACAATACTCCATGAACATTGTCAGCCCAATTCTCTTTGACCTTCTCATCACAATGCTCCAGGACCACTGTCATCACAGTGCTCCATGACCACAGTCATCACAATGCTCCATGACCCTGACAACAAAATGATCCGGGACTCTTGTCATCAAAATGCTCCATGACACTTGTCATCACAATGATCCATGCCCTTGTCATCCCAATGCTCCATGACCCCTGTAATCACAATGCTCCGTGATACTTTTCATCACAGTGCTCCATGACCCTTGTCATCACAATGCTCCATGCCTTTGTCAGCAAAATGCTACATGACCTTGTCATCACAATGCTCCATGAGCTTGTTATCACCAATACTCCATTCCCATTGTCATCACAATCCTCCATGAACTTTGGGATCACATTGCTTCATGCCCTTGTCATCACAATGTTCCATGCTCCTTGAATTCAAAATGATCCATGACCTCTGTCATTACAAAGCTCCAAACCCTTGTGATCACTATGTTCCATAGCACTTGTCATCACAACGCTCCATGATGCCTGTCATCACAATAATCCATGCCCTTGTCATCACAGTGCTCCATGACCTTTTTCATCACATTACTCAATACACATGTCATCACAATGCTCCCTGATACTTGTCGTCAGAATGCTCCTTGAATCCTGTCAAGAAAAGGCTCCTTGCCTTTTTCATCACAATGCTCCTTGCCCTTTTCACCACAGTGCTCCATGCCATTGTCATCACAAATATCCACGAGCTTGTCATCAGAATGCTCCATGAGCTTGTTATCACCAATACTCCATTCCCATTGTCATCACAATCCTCCAAGAACCTTGGGATCACTTTGCTTCATGCCCTTGTCATCACAATGCTCCATTCTCCATGAAATCAAAATGAACCATGACCTCTGCCATCAGAATGCTCCAAACCCTGTGATCACAATGTTCCATAACACTTGTCATCACAACGCTCCATGATGCCTATCATCACAATAATCCATGACCTTGTCATCACAATGCTCCATGACCTTTGACATCACAATGCTCAATACATAGTCATCACAATGCTCTCTGACACTTGTCATCAGAATGCTGCTTGAACACTGTCATGAAAAGGCTCCATGCCTTGTTCATCACAATGCTCCATGCCATTGTCATCACAATGCTCCACAAGCTTGTCATCAGAATGTTCCATGACACTTGTCATCACAATGCTCCATGACCCTTGTCATGACAATGCTCCATGACACCTGTCATCACAATGCTCCATGCCCCTTGTCATTACAGTGCTCCATGACGCTCGTCATCACAATTATCCGGGGTCTTCTCATCACAGTGCTCCACGGTCTGGCCATCACTATGCTCCATGCCCTGGTCATCACAATGCACCATGTCCCTTTGCATCACAATGCTCCATGACACTTCTCATCAAAATGTTACATGCTCTTGTCATCACAATTCTCCATGCACTTGTCATCGCAATGCTCCATGACCCTGTCATAGAAAGCTCCATGTGCGTGTCATCACAATGCTTCACGAACTTGTCATCAAAATTCTCAATGGAAGTTTTCATCACAATGCTCCATGCCCTTCTCATCACAATGCTCCCTGACCCTTTTCATCACAATGCTCCAGGCCCTTGTCATCACAATGCTCCATTACCTTTGCCATCACAATCATCCATGACCTTGTCATAACAATGCTCCATGCCCTTGTCATCAAAATGCGCCATGCCCAATGTCATTGCAATAATCCATGAAACTTGTCAGACCAATGCTCCATGCCCATGTCAACACAATGCTCCTTGCCCTTGTCATCACAATGCTCCATGACCCCTGTCATCGCAATGCTCCATGATTCCACTCATCACAATACTTCATGAACTTTGTCATCACAATGGTCCATGCCCTCGTCATCCCCAGGCTCTGTTACCTTTGTCACCACAATGCTCCATGAATTTTTCATCACAATTCTCTGTGAACCTTGTCATCACAATGCACCATGCCTTTGTCAGCACAATGCTCCATGACCCTTGTCATCACAATGCTCCATGCGCTTGTCAGCAAAATGCTCCATGACCCATGTCATCACAATGTACCATGTGCTTGTCATCAAAATGCTCCACCACATTGTCATCACAATGCTCCATAAAGCTTGTCCTCACAATGCTCCATGCACTTCCCATCAAAATGCTATCTCACCACTGATATCACAATGTTCCATCACTAGTCATCACAATACTCCCTCACCCCTGTCATCACAATGTTCCATGACCCCTGTCATCACAATGCTCCATGACCTTATCATCACAATGCTCCATGACCCCTGACATCACAATGTTCCATAACACCTATCATCAAAATGCTCCATGACCATTTTCATCACAATGCTCCATGACCCCTGACATCACAATGTTCCATAACCCCTCTCGTCAAAATGTTCCATGACACTTTTCATCAAATTGCTCCATGCCCCTGTCATTACAATGTTCCATGTCCTTGTCATCACAATGCTCCATGACCCCTGTCATCGCAATGCTCCATGATTCCACTCATCACAATACTCCAAGCCATTTTCATCACAATGCTCCATGAACACTCACGCAATGCTCCATGCCCTTTTCATCACAAAGCTCCATGACGCTTCTCATCACAATGCACCATGCCCCTCATCATAATGCTTCATGCTATTGTCATCACAATGAAATCAAAATGCTCCATGGTCTCTGTCATCACAAGGCTCCAAAACCTTGTGATCACAATGTTCCAAAACACTTGTTATCACAACGCCCCATGACGCTCATCATCATAATTATCCATGGTCTTCTCATCACAATGCTCCAAGACCTTGTCATCATTTTGCTCCATTACCTTTGTCATCAGAAAACTCCATGATACTTGGCATCACAATGCACCATGCCACTGTCATCACAATACTCAATACACATGTCAGAATGCTCCTTGAACCCTGTCATGAAAAGGCTCCATGCCTTTTCCATCACAATGCTACATGCCATTGTCATCACAATGGACCATGACATATGTCATCACAATGCTCCCTGACACCTGTCTTCACAAAACTCTATTACCTTGTCTTCACAATGCTCCATGCCCTTGTCATCACAATGCGCCATGCCCACTGTCATCACAATAATCCATGAAACGTGTAAGACCATTGCTCCATGCCCCTATCATCACAATGCTCCATGCCCTTGTCATCACAATGCTCCATGGCGCCTGTCATCACAATGCTCCGTGACTCCTGTCATTACAATGCTTCATGACATTTGTCATCACAATGGTCCATGCCCTCGTCATCACATGGCTACTTGACCTTTGTCACCACAATGCTCCATGAACTTTTCATCACAATGCTCTGTGACACTTGTCATCACAATGCTCCAAGACTTTGTCAGCACAATGCTCCATGACACTTGCCAGCAGTATGCTCCTTGAACCCTGTCATGACAAGGCTCCATGCCTTTTTCATCACAATGATCCATGCCATTTTCTTCACAATGCTCCAAGACCCCTGTAATGACAATGCTCCATGCCCTTGTCATCACAAAGCTCCACGAGGCATGTCATCAGAGTGTCCCATGGCCTTCTCATCACAATGCTCCATGCCCTTGTCATCACAATGCTCCAAGACACCTGTAATCCCAATATCCCATGCCCCTGTTCATCAGAATGCTCCATGAGACTTGTCATCACAAAGCTCCATGGTGTTCTCATCACAATGCTCCAGGACCTTGTCATCACCATGCTCCATTCCCTTGTCATCACAATGCTCCATGACACATGTCATCACAATACTCCATGAACATTGTCAGCCCAATTCTCTTTGACTTTCTCATCACAATGCTCCATGACCACTGTCATCACAATGCTCCATTCCCACAGTCATCACAATGCTCCATGAACCCTGACAACAAAATGATCCGGGACTCTTGTCATCCAAATGCTCCATGACACTTGTCATCACAATGATCCATGCCCTTGTCATCCCAATGCTCCATGACCCATGTAATCACAATGCTCCGTGATGCTTGTCACCACAGTGCTCCATGACCCTTGTCATCACCATGCTCCATAACTTTGTCAGCAAAATGCTACATGACCTTTTCATCACCATGCTCCATGAGCTTGTTATCACCAATACTCCATTCCCATTATCATCACAATCCTCCATGAAACTTGGGATCACATTGCTTCATGCCCCTGTCATCACAATGCTCCATGTTCCTGGAAATCAAAATGATCCATGACCTCTGTCATCACAATGCTCCAAACCCTTGTGATCACAATGTTCCATAACACTTGTCATCACAACGCTCCATGATGCCTGTCATCACAATAATCCATGCCCTTGTCATCAAAATGCTCCATGACCATTGTCATCACAATACTCAATACACATGTCATCACAATGCTCCCTGATACTTGTCGTCAGAATGCTCCTTGAACCCTGTCATGAAAAGGCTCCATGCCTTTTTCATCACAATGCTCCATGCCATTGTCATCACAATACTCCACAAGCTTGTCATCACAATGCTCCATGCCCCTTGTCATTACAGTGCTCCATGACGCTCGTCATCACAATTATCTATGGTCTTCTCATCACAATGCTCCACGGTCTTGCCATCACAATGCTCCATGCCCTGGTTATCACAATGCTCCATGACCCTTGTCATCACAATTCTCCTCGTTCTTGTCATCACAATGCTACATGACACTTCTCATCACAATGTTACATGCTCTTGTCATCACAATTCTCCATGCACTTGTCATCGCAATGCTCCTTGAACCCTGTCATAGAAAGTTCCATGAGCTTGTCTTCACAATGCTTCACGACTTGTCATCAAAATTCTCAATGGCCCTTGTCATCACCATACTCCATGTCCTTGTCTTAAAAATGCTCCATGACCCTTGTCATCACAATGCTCCAAGCCCTTATCATCACATTGCTCCATAACCTTTGTCATCACAATCCTCCATGATACTTGGCATCACAATGCTCCATGCCCTTTTCATCACAATGGATCATGTTATATGTCATCACAATGCTCCCTGAAACCTGTCTTCACAATACTCCATGATCTTGTCATCACAATGCTCCATTCACTTGTCATCACAATGTGCCGTGCCCACTCTCTTCACAGTAATACATGAAACTTGTCAGACAATTGCTCCAAGACGCTCTCATCACAATTCTCCATGCCTTTGTCATCACAATGCTCCATGACCCCTGTCATCACAATGCTCTGTGACTCCAGTCATCACAATGCTTCATGACCTTTTCAATCACAATGGTCCATGCCCTCGTCATCACAAGGCTCTGTGACCATTTTCACCACAATTCTCCAAGAACTTTTCATCACAATGCTCCATAACCCTTGTCATCACAATGCTCCATGCGCTTGTCAGCACCATGCTCCATGACCCATATCATCACAATGCGCCATGCACTTCTCATCACATTCCTCCACAACCTTGTCATCACAATGCTCCATGCGCTTGTCAGCACCATGCTCCATGACCCATATCATCACAATGCACCATGCACTTGTCATCACATTCCTCCACAACCTTGTCATCACAATGCTCCATGCCCCTGTCACACAAAGCTCCATGACGCATGTCATCAGAATGCTCCATGGCCTTCTCATCAGAATGCCCCATGCCCTTGTCATCACAAGGCTCCATGACCCTTGTCATCACAATGCTCCAAGACCCATGTAATCACAATGATCCATGCCCCTTGTTATTACAGTGCTCCATAATGCTCGTCATCACAATTATCCATGGCCTTCTCATCACAATGCTCCACGGTCTTTCCATCAAAATGCTCCATGCCCTGGTCATCACAATGCTCCATGTCCCTTGTCCTCACAATTCTCCACGTCCTTGTCATCACAATGCTCCATGACTCTACTTATCACAATGTTACATGCTCTTGTCATCACAATTCTCCATGAAATTGTCATCACAATGCTCCATGACCCCTGTCATGGCAAGCACCATGCACTTGTCATCACAATGCTACACGAACTTGTCATCAAAATTCTCAATGGCCCTTGTCATCACAATGTCCCATGACCCTTGTCATCACAATGCTCCATGACCCTTGTCATCACAATGCTCCATGACCCTTGTCATCACAATGCTCCATGAACTTTGTCATCACATTCCTCCATGACACTTGGCATCACAATGCTCCATGCCATGGTCATCACAATGGACCATGACATATGTCATCACAATGCTCCCTGACACCTGTCTTCACAATACTCTATGACCTTGTCATCACAATGCTCCATACCCTTGTCATCACAATGCGCCATGCCCACTGTCATCACAATAATCCATGAAACGAGTAAGACCAATGCTCCATGCCCCTGTCATCACAATGCTCCATGCCCTTGTCATCACAATGCTCCATGGCGCCTGTCATCACAATGCTCCGTGACTCCAGTCATCACAAAGCTTAATGACATTTGTTATCACCATGGTCCATGCCCTCGTCATCACATGGCTATGTGACCTGTGTCACCACAATGCTCCATGAACTTTCCATCACAATTCTCTGTGACACTTGTCATCACAATGCTCCAAGCCTTTGCCAGCAAAATGCTCCATGAAACTTGCCAGCAGTATTCTCTTTGAACCATGTCATGACAAGGCTCCATGCCTTTTTCATCACAATGATCCATGCCATTTTCTTCACAATGCTCCAAGACCCCTGTAATGACAATGCTCCATGCCCTTGTCATCACAAAGCTCCATGAGGCAAGTCATCAGTGTGCTCCATGGCCTTCTCATCACAATGCTCCATGCCCTTGTCATCACAATGCTCCAAGACACCTGTAATCACAATGCTCCATGCCCCTTTTCATCAGAATGCTCCATGAGACTTGTCATCACAGAGCTCCAAGGTGTTCTCATCACAATGCTCCAGGACCTTGTCATCACCATACTCCATTCCCTTGTCATCACAATGTTCCATGGCCCATGCCATCACAATACTCCATGAACATTGTCAGCCCAATTCTCTTTGACCTTCTCATCACAATGCTCCAGGACCACTGTCATCACAGTGCTCCATGACCACAGTCATCACAATGCTCCATGACCCTGACAACAAAATGATCCGGGACTCTTGTCATCAAAATGCTCCATGACACTTGTCATCACAATGATCCATGCCCTTGTCATCCCAATGCTCCATGACCCCTGTAATCACAATGCTCCGTGATACTTTTCATCACAGTGCTCCATGACCCTTGTCATCACAATGCTCCATGCCTTTGTCAGCAAAATGCTACATGACCTTGTCATCACAATGCTCCATGAGCTTGTTATCACCAATACTCCATTCCCATTGTCATCACAATCCTCCATGAACTTTGGGATCACATTGCTTCATGCCCTTGTCATCACAATGTTCCATGCTCCTTGAATTCAAAATGATCCATGACCTCTGTCATTACAAAGCTCCAAACCCTTGTGATCACTATGTTCCATAGCACTTGTCATCACAACGCTCCATGATGCCTGTCATCACAATAATCCATGCCCTTGTCATCACAGTGCTCCATGACCTTTTTCATCACATTACTCAATACACATGTCATCACAATGCTCCCTGATACTTGTCGTCAGAATGCTCCTTGAATCCTGTCAAGAAAAGGCTCCTTGCCTTTTTCATCACAATGCTCCTTGCCCTTTTCACCACAATGCTCCATGCCATTGTCATCACAAATATCCACGAGCTTGTCATCAGAATGCTCCATGAGCTTGTTATCACCAATACTCCATTCCCATTGTCATCACAATCCTCCAAGAACCTTGGGATCACCTTGCTTCATGCCCTTGTCATCACAATGCTCCATTCTCCATGAAATCAAAATGAACCATGACCTCTGCCATCAGAATGCTCCAAACCCTGTGATCACAATGTTCCATAACACTTGTCATCACAACGCTCCATGATGCCTATCATCACAATAATCCATGACCTTGTCAACACAATGCTCCATGACCTTTGACATCACAATGCTCAATACATAGTCATCACAATGCTCTCTGACACTTGTCATCAGAATGCTGCTTGAACACTGTCATGAAAAGGCTCCATGCCTTGTTCATCACAATGCTCCATGCCATTGTCATCACAATGCTCCACAAGCTTGTCATCAGAATGTTCCATGACACTTGTCATCACAATGCTCCATGACCCCTGTCATGACAATGCTCCATGACACCTGTCATCACAATGCTCCATGCCCCTTGTCATTACAGTGCTCCATGACGCTCGTCATCACAATTATCCGGGGTCTTCTCATCACAGTGCTCCACGGTCTTGCCATCACTATGCTCCATGCCCTGGTCATCACAATGCACCATGTCCCTTTGCATCACAATGCTCCATGACACTTCTCATCAAAATGTTACATGCTCTTGTCATCACAATTCTCCATGCACTTGTCATCGCAATGCTCCATGACCCTGTCATAGAAAGCTCCATGTGCGTGTCATCACAATGCTTCACGAACTTGTCATCAAAATTCTCAATGGAAGTTTTCATCACAATGCTCCATGCCCTTCTCATCACAATGCTCCCTGACCCTTTTCATCACAATGCTCCAGGCCCTTGTCATCACAATGCTCCATTACCTTTGCCATCACAATCATCCATGACCTTGTCATAACAATGCTCCATGCCCTTGTCATCAAAATGCGCCATGCCCAATGTCATTGCAATAATCCATGAAACTTGTCAGACCAATGCTCCATGCCCATGTCAACACAATGCTCCTTGCCCTTGTCATCACAATGCTCCATGACCCCTGTCATCGCAATGCTCCATGATTCCACTCATCACAATACTTCATGAACTTTGTCATCACAATGGTCCATGCCCTCGTCATCCCCAGGCTCTGTTACCTTTGTCACCACAATGCTCCATGAATTTTTCATCACAATTCTCTGTGAACCTTGTCATCACAATGCACCATGCCTTTGTCAGCACAATGCTCCATGACCCTTGTCATCACAATGCTCCATGCGCTTGTCAGCAAAATGCTCCAGGACCCATGTCATCACAATGTACCATGCGCTTGTCATCAAAATGCTCCACCACATTGTCATCACAATGCTCCATAAAGCTTGTCCTCACAATGCTCCATGCACTTCCCATCAAAATGCTATCTCACCACTGATATCACAATGTTCCATCACTAGTCATCACAATACTCCCTCACCCCTGTCATCACAATGTTCCATGACCCCTGTCATCACAATGCTCCATGACCTTATCATCACAATGCTCCATGACCCCTGACATCACAATGTTCCATAACACCTATCATCAAAATGCTCCATGACCATTTTCATCACAATGCTCCATGACCCCTGACATCACAATGTTCCATAACCCCTCTCGTCAAAATGTTCCATGACACTTTTCATCAAATTGCTCCATGCCCCTGTCATTACAATGTTCCATGTCCTTGTCATCACAATGCTCCATGACCCCTGTCATCGCAATGCTCCATGATTCCACTCATCACAATACTCCAAGCCATTTTCATCACAATGCTCCATGAACACTCACGCAATGCTCCATGCCCTTTTCATCACAAAGCTCCATGACGCTTCTCATCACAATTCACCATGCCCATCACCATAATGCTTCATGCTATTGTCATCACAATGAAATCAAAATGCTCCATGGTCTCTGTCATCACAAGGCTCCAAAACCTTGTGATCACAATGTTCCAAAACACTTGTTATCACAACGCCCCATGACGCTCATCATCATAATTATCCATGGTCTTCTCATCACAATGCTCCAAGACCTTGTCATCATTTTGCTCCATTACCTTTGTCATCAGAAAACTCCATGATACTTGGCATCACAATGCACCATGCCACTGTCATCACAATACTCAATACACATGTCAGAATGCTCCTTGAACCCTGTCATGAAAAGGCTCCATGCCTTTTCCATCACAATGCTACATGCCATTGTCATCACAATGGACCATGACATATGTCATCACAATGCTCCCTGACACCTGTCTTCACAAAACTCTATTACCTTGTCTTCACAATGCTCCATGCCCTTGTCATCACAATGTGCCATGCCCACTGTCATCACAATAATCCATGAAACGTGTAAGACCATTGCTCCATGCCCCTATCATCACAATGCTCCATGCCCTTGTCATCACAATGCTCCATGGCGACTGTCATCACAATGCTCCGTGACTCCTGTCATTACAATGCTTCATGACATTTGTCATCACAATGGTCCATGCCCTCGTCATCACATGGCTACTTGACCTTTGTCACCACAATGCTCCATGAACTTTTCATCACAATGCTCTGTGACACTTGTCATCACAATGCTCCAAGACTTTGTCAGCACAATGCTCCATGACACTTGCCAGCAGTATGCTCCTTGAACCCTGTCATGACAAGGCTCCATGCCTTTTTCATCACAATGATCCATGCCATTTTCTTCACAATGCTCCAAGACCCCTGTAATGACAATGCTCCATGCCCTTGTCATCACAAAGCTCCACGAGGCATGTCATCAGAGTGTCCCATGGCCTTCTCATCACAATGCTCCATGCCCTTGTCATCACAATGCTCCAAGACACCTGTAATCCCAATATCCCATGCCCCTGTTCATCAGAATGCTCCATGAGACTTGTCATCACAAAGCTCCATGGTGTTCTCATCACAATGCTCCAGGACCTTGTCATCACCATGCTCCATTCCCTTGTCATCACAATGCTCCATGACACATGTCATCACAATACTCCATGAACATTGTCAGCCCAATTCTCTTTGACTTTCTCATCACAATGCTCCATGACCACTGTCATCACAATGCTCCATTCCCACAGTCATCACAATGCTCCATGAACCCTGACAACAAAATGATCCGGGACTCTTGTCATCCAAATGCTCCATGACACTTGTCATCACAATGATCCATGCCCTTGTCATCCCAATGCTCCATGACCCATGTAATCACAATGCTCCGTGATGCTTGTCACCACAGTGCTCCATGACCCTTGTCATCACCATGCTCCATAACTTTGTCAGCAAAATGCTACATGACCTTTTCATCACCATGCTCCATGAGCTTGTTATCACCAATACTCCATTCCCATTATCATCACAATCCTCCATGAAACTTGGGATCACATTGCTTCATGCCCCTGTCATCACAATGCTCCATGTTCCTGGAAATCAAAATGATCCATGACCTCTGTCATCACAATGCTCCAAACCCTTGTGATCACAATGTTCCATAACACTTGTCATCACAACGCTCCATGATGCCTGTCATCACAATAATCCATGCCCTTGTCATCAAAATGCTCCATGACCATTGTCATCACAATACTCAATACACATGTCATCACAATGCTCCCTGATACTTGTCGTCAGAATGCTCCTTGAACCCTGTCATGAAAAGGCTCCATGCCTTTTTCATCACAATGCTCCATGCCATTGTCATCACAATACTCCACAAGCTTGTCATCACAATGCTCCATGCCCCTTGTCATTACAGTGCTCCATGACGCTCGTCATCACAATTATCTATGGTCTTCTCATCACAATGCTCCACGGTCTTGCCATCACAATGCTCCATGCCCTGGTTATCACAATGCTCCATGACCCTTGTCATCACAATTCTCCTCGTTCTTGTCATCACAATGCTACATGACACTTCTCATCACAATGTTACATGCTCTTGTCATCACAATTCTCCATGCACTTGTCATCGCAATGCTCCTTGAACCCTGTCATAGAAAGTTCCATGAGCTTGTCTTCACAATGCTTCACGACTTGTCATCAAAATTCTCAATGGCCCTTGTCATCACCATACTCCATGTCCTTGTCTTAAAAATGCTCCATGACCCTTGTCATCACAATGCTCCAAGCCCTTATCATCACATTGCTCCATAACCTTTGTCATCACAATCCTCCATGATACTTGGCATCACAATGCTCCATGCCCTTTTCATCACAATGGATCATGTTATATGTCATCATAATGCTCCCTGAAACCTGTCTTCACAATACTCCATGATCTTGTCATCACAATGCTCCATTCACTTGTCATCACAATGTGCCGTGCCCACTCTCTTCACAGTAATACATGAAACTTGTCAGACAATTGCTCCAAGACGCTCTCATCACAATTCTCCATGCCTTTGTCATCACAATGCTCCATGACCCCTGTCATCACAATGCTCTGTGACTCCAGTCATCACAATGCTTCATGACCTTTTCAATCACAGTGGTCCATGCCCTCGTCATCACAAGGCTCTGTGACCATTTTCACCACAATTCTCCAAGAACTTTTCATCACAATGCTCCATAACCCTTGTCATCACAATGCTCCATGCGCTTGTCAGCACCATGCTCCATGACCCATATCATCACAATGCGCCATGCACTTCTCATCACATTCCTCCACAACCTTGTCATCACAATGCTCCATGCGCTTGTCAGCACCATGCTCCATGACCCATATCATCACAATGCACCATGCACTTGTCATCACATTCCTCCACAACCTTGTCATCACAATGCTCCATGCCCCTGTCACACAAAGCTCCATGACACATGTCATCAGAATGCTCCATGGCCTTCTCATCAGAATGCCCCATGCCCTTGTCATCACAAGGCTCCATGACCCTTGTCATCACAATGCTCCAAGACCCATGTAATCACAATGATCCATGCCCCTTGTTATTACAGTGCTCCATAATGCTCGTCATCACAATTATCCATGGCCTTCTCATCACAATGCTCCACGGTCTTTCCATCAAAATGCTCCATGCCCTGGTCATCACAATGCTCCATGTCCCTTGTCCTCACAATTCTCCACGTCCTTGTCATCACAATGCTCCATGACTCTACTTATCACAATGTTACATGCTCTTGTCATCACAATTCTCCATGAAATTGTCATCACAATGCTCCATGACCCCTGTCATGGCAAGCACCATGCACTTGTCATCACAATGCTACACGAACTTGTCATCAAAATTCTCAATGGCCCTTGTCATCACAATGTCCCATGACCCTTGTCATCACAATGCTCCATGACCCTTGTCATCACAATGCTCCATGACCCTTGTCATCACAATGCTCCATGAACTTTGTCATCACATTCCTCCATGACACTTGGCATCACAATGCTCCATGCCATGGTCATCACAATGGACCATGACATATGTCATCACAATGCTCCCTGACACCTGTCTTCACAATACTCTATGACCTTGTCATCACAATGCTCCATACCCTTGTCATCACAATGCGCCATGCCCACTGTCATCACAATAATCCATGAAACGAGTAAGACCAATGCTCCATGCCCCTGTCATCACAATGCTCCATGCCCTTGTCATCACAATGCTCCATGGCGCCTGTCATCACAATGCTCCGTGACTCCAGTCATCACAAAGCTTAATGACATTTGTTATCACCATGGTCCATGCCCTCGTCATCACATGGCTATGTGACCTGTGTCACCACAATGCTCCATGAACTTTCCATCACAATTCTCTGTGACACTTGTCATCACAATGCTCCAAGCCTTTGCCAGCAAAATGCTCCATGAAACTTGCCAGCAGTATTCTCTTTGAACCATGTCATGACAAGGCTCCATGCCTTTTTCATCACAATGATCCATGCCATTTTCTTCACAATGCTCCAAGACCCCTGTAATGACAATGCTCCATGCCCTTGTCATCACAAAGCTCCATGAGGCAAGTCATCAGTGTGCTCCATGGCCTTCTCATCACAATGCTCCATGCCCTTGTCATCACAATGCTCCAAGACACCTGTAATCACAATGCTCCATGCCCCTTTTCATCAGAATGCTCCATGAGACTTGTCATCACAAAGCTCCAAGGTGTTCTCATCACAATGCTCCAGGACCTTGTCATCACCATACTCCATTCCCTTGTCATCACAATGTTCCATGGCCCATGCCATCACAATACTCCATGAACATTGTCAGCCCAATTCTCTTTGACCTTCTCATCACAATGCTCCAGGACCACTGTCATCACAGTGCTCCATGACCACAGTCATCACAATGCTCCATGACCCTGACAACAAAATGATCCGGGACTCTTGTCATCAAAATGCTCCATGACACTTGTCATCACAATGATCCATGCCCTTGTCATCCCAATGCTCCATGACCCCTGTAATCACAATGCTCCGTGATACTTTTCATCACAGTGCTCCATGACCCTTGTCATCACAATGCTCCATGCCTTTGTCAGCAAAATGCTACATGACCTTGTCATCACAATGCTCCATGAGCTTGTTATCACCAATACTCCATTCCCATTGTCATCACAATCCTCCATGAACTTTGGGATCACATTGCTTCATGCCCTTGTCATCACAATGTTCCATGCTCCTTGAATTCAAAATGATCCATGACCTCTGTCATTACAAAGCTCCAAACCCTTGTGATCACTATGTTCCATAGCACTTGTCATCACAACGCTCCATGATGCCTGTCATCACAATAATCCATGCCCTTGTCATCACAGTGCTCCATGACCTTTTTCATCACATTACTCAATACACATGTCATCACAATGCTCCCTGATACTTGTCGTCAGAATGCTCCTTGAATCCTGTCAAGAAAAGGCTCCTTGCCTTTTTCATCACAATGCTCCTTGCCCTTTTCACCACAGTGCTCCATGCCATTGTCATCACAAATATCCACGAGCTTGTCATCAGAATGCTCCATGAGCTTGTTATCACCAATACTCCATTCCCATTGTCATCACAATCCTCCAAGAACCTTGGGATCACTTTGCTTCATGCCCTTGTCATCACAATGCTCCATTCTCCATGAAATCAAAATGAACCATGACCTCTGCCATCAGAATGCTCCAAACCCTGTGATCACAATGTTCCATAACACTTGTCATCACAACGCTCCATGATGCCTATCATCACAATAATCCATGACCTTGTCATCACAATGCTCCATGACCTTTGACATCACAATGCTCAATACATAGTCATCACAATGCTCTCTGACACTTGTCATCAGAATGCTGCTTGAACACTGTCATGAAAAGGCTCCATGCCTTGTTCATCACAATGCTCCATGCCATTGTCATCACAATGCTCCACAAGCTTGTCATCAGAATGTTCCATGACACTTGTCATCACAATGCTCCATGACCCTTGTCATGACAATGCTCCATGACACCTGTCATCACAATGCTCCATGCCCCTTGTCATTACAGTGCTCCATGACGCTCGTCATCACAATTATCCGGGGTCTTCTCATCACAGTGCTCCACGGTCTTGCCATCACTATGCTCCATGCCCTGGTCATCACAATGCACCATGTCCCTTTGCATCACAATGCTCCATGACACTTCTCATCAAAATGTTACATGCTCTTGTCATCACAATTCTCCATGCACTTGTCATCGCAATGCTCCATGACCCTGTCATAGAAAGCTCCATGTGCGTGTCATCACAATGCTTCACGAACTTGTCATCAAAATTCTCAATGGAAGTTTTCATCACAATGCTCCATGCCCTTCTCATCACAATGCTCCCTGACCCTTTTCATCACAATGCTCCAGGCCCTTGTCATCACAATGCTCCATTACCTTTGCCATCACAATCATCCATGACCTTGTCATAACAATGCTCCATGCCCTTGTCATCAAAATGCGCCATGCCCAATGTCATTGCAATAATCCATGAAACTTGTCAGACCAATGCTCCATGCCCATGTCAACACAATGCTCCTTGCCCTTGTCATCACAATGCTCCATGACCCCTGTCATCGCAATGCTCCATGATTCCACTCATCACAATACTTCATGAACTTTGTCATCACAATGGTCCATGCCCTCGTCATCCCCAGGCTCTGTTACCTTTGTCACCACAATGCTCCATGAATTTTTCATCACAATTCTCTGTGAACCTTGTCATCACAATGCACCATGCCTTTGTCAGCACAATGCTCCATGACCCTTGTCATCACAATGCTCCATGCGCTTGTCAGCAAAATGCTCCATGACCCATGTCATCACAATGTACCATGTGCTTGTCATCAAAATGCTCCACCACATTGTCATCACAATGCTCCATAAAGCTTGTCCTCACAATGCTCCATGCACTTCCCATCAAAATGCTATCTCACCACTGATATCACAATGTTCCATCACTAGTCATCACAATACTCCCTCACCCCTGTCATCACAATGTTCCATGACCCCTGTCATCACAATGCTCCATGACCTTATCATCACAATGCTCCATGACCCCTGACATCACAATGTTCCATAACACCTATCATCAAAATGCTCCATGACCATTTTCATCACAATGCTCCATGACCCCTGACATCACAATGTTCCATAACCCCTCTCGTCAAAATGTTCCATGACACTTTTCATCAAATTGCTCCATGCCCCTGTCATTACAATGTTCCATGTCCTTGTCATCACAATGCTCCATGACCCCTGTCATCGCAATGCTCCATGATTCCACTCATCACAATACTCCAAGCCATTTTCATCACAATGCTCCATGAACACTCACGCAATGCTCCATGCCCTTTTCATCACAAAGCTCCATGACGCTTCTCATCACAATGCACCATGCCCCTCATCATAATGCTTCATGCTATTGTCATCACAATGAAATCAAAATGCTCCATGGTCTCTGTCATCACAAGGCTCCAAAACCTTGTGATCACAATGTTCCAAAACACTTGTTATCACAACGCCCCATGACGCTCATCATCATAATTATCCATGGTCTTCTCATCACAATGCTCCAAGACCTTGTCATCATTTTGCTCCATTACCTTTGTCATCAGAAAACTCCATGATACTTGGCATCACAATGCACCATGCCACTGTCATCACAATACTCAATACACATGTCAGAATGCTCCTTGAACCCTGTCATGAAAAGGCTCCATGCCTTTTCCATCACAATGCTACATGCCATTGTCATCACAATGGACCATGACATATGTCATCACAATGCTCCCTGACACCTGTCTTCACAAAACTCTATTACCTTGTCTTCACAATGCTCCATGCCCTTGTCATCACAATGCGCCATGCCCACTGTCATCACAATAATCCATGAAACGTGTAAGACCATTGCTCCATGCCCCTATCATCACAATGCTCCATGCCCTTGTCATCACAATGCTCCATGGCGACTGTCATCACAATGCTCCGTGACTCCTGTCATTACAATGCTTCATGACATTTGTCATCACAATGGTCCATGCCCTCGTCATCACATGGCTACTTGACCTTTGTCACCACAATGCTCCATGAACTTTTCATCACAATGCTCTGTGACACTTGTCATCACAATGCTCCAAGACTTTGTCAGCACAATGCTCCATGACACTTGCCAGCAGTATGCTCCTTGAACCCTGTCATGACAAGGCTCCATGCCTTTTTCATCACAATGATCCATGCCATTTTCTTCACAATGCTCCAAGACCCCTGTAATGACAATGCTCCATGCCCTTGTCATCACAAAGCTCCACGAGGCATGTCATCAGAGTGTCCCATGGCCTTCTCATCACAATGCTCCATGCCCTTGTCATCACAATGCTCCAAGACACCTGTAATCCCAATATCCCATGCCCCTGTTCATCAGAATGCTCCATGAGACTTGTCATCACAAAGCTCCATGGTGTTCTCATCACAATGCTCCAGGACCTTGTCATCACCATGCTCCATTCCCTTGTCATCACAATGCTCCATGACACATGTCATCACAATACTCCATGAACATTGTCAGCCCAATTCTCTTTGACTTTCTCATCACAATGCTCCATGACCACTGTCATCACAATGCTCCATTCCCACAGTCATCACAATGCTCCATGAACCCTGACAACAAAATGATCCGGGACTCTTGTCATCCAAATGCTCCATGACACTTGTCATCACAATGATCCATGCCCTTGTCATCCCAATGCTCCATGACCCATGTAATCACAATGCTCCGTGATGCTTGTCACCACAGTGCTCCATGACCCTTGTCATCACCATGCTCCATAACTTTGTCAGCAAAATGCTACATGACCTTTTCATCACCATGCTCCATGAGCTTGTTATCACCAATACTCCATTCCCATTATCATCACCATCCTCCATGAAACTTGGGATCACATTGCTTCATGCCCCTGTCATCACAATGCTCCATGTTCCTGGAAATCAAAATGATCCATGACCTCTGTCATCACAATGCTCCAAACCCTTGTGATCACAATGTTCCATAACACTTGTCATCACAACGCTCCATGATGCCTGTCATCACAATAATCCATGCCCTTGTCATCAAAATGCTCCATGACCATTGTCATCACAATACTCAATACACATGTCATCACAATGCTCCCTGATACTTGTCGTCAGAATGCTCCTTGAACCCTGTCATGAAAAGGCTCCATGCCTTTTTCATCACAATGCTCCATGCCATTGTCATCACAATACTCCACAAGCTTGTCATCACAATGCTCCATGCCCCTTGTCATTACAGTGCTCCATGACGCTCGTCATCACAATTATCTATGGTCTTCTCATCACAATGCTCCACGGTCTTGCCATCACAATGCTCCATGCCCTGGTTATCACAATGCTCCATGACCCTTGTCATCACAATTCTCCTCGTTCTTGTCATCACAATGCTACATGACACTTCTCATCACAATGTTACATGCTCTTGTCATCACAATTCTCCATGCACTTGTCATCGCAATGCTCCTTGAACCCTGTCATAGAAAGTTCCATGAGCTTGTCTTCACAATGCTTCACGACTTGTCATCAAAATTCTCAATGGCCCTTGTCATCACCATACTCCATGTCCTTGTCTTAAAAATGCTCCATGACCCTTGTCATCACAATGCTCCAAGCCCTTATCATCACATTGCTCCATAACCTTTGTCATCACAATCCTCCATGATACTTGGCATCACAATGCTCCATGCCCTTTTCATCACAATGGATCATGTTATATGTCATCATAATGCTCCCTGAAACCTGTCTTCACAATACTCCATGATCTTGTCATCACAATGCTCCATTCACTTGTCATCACAATGTGCCGTGCCCACTCTCTTCACAGTAATACATGAAACTTGTCAGACAATTGCTCCAAGACGCTCTCATCACAATTCTCCATGCCTTTGTCATCACAATGCTCCATGACCCCTGTCATCACAATGCTCTGTGACTCCAGTCATCACAATGCTTCATGACCTTTTCAATCTCAGTGGTCCATGCCCTCGTCATCACAAGGCTCTGTGACCATTTTCACCACAATTCTCCAAGAACTTTTCATCACAATGCTCCATAACCCTTGTCATCACAATGCTCCATGCGCTTGTCAGCACCATGCTCCATGACCCATATCATCACAATGCGCCATGCACTTCTCATCACATTCCTCCACAACCTTGTCATCACAATGCTCCATGCGCTTGTCAGCACCATGCTCCATGACCCATATCATCACAATGCACCATGCACTTCTCATCACATTCCTCCACAACCTTGTCATCACAATGCTCCATGCCCCTGTCACACAAAGCTCCATGACACATGTCATCAGAATGCTCCATGGCCTTCTCATCAGAATGCCCCATGCCCTTGTCATCACAAGGCTCCATGACCCTTGTCATCACAATGCTCCAAGACCCATGTAATCACAATGATCCATGCCCCTTGTTATTACAGTGCTCCATAATGCTCGTCATCACAATTATCCATGGCCTTCTCATCACAATGCTCCACGGTCTTTCCATCAAAATGCTCCATGCCCTGGTCATCACAATGCTCCATGTCCCTTGTCCTCACAATTCTCCACGTCCTTGTCATCACAATGCTCCATGACTCTACTTATCACAATGTTATATGCTCTTGTCATCACAATTCTCCATGAAATTGTCATCACAATGCTCCATGACCCCTGTCATGGCAAGCACCATGCACTTGTCATCACAATGCTACACGAACTTGTCATCAAAATTCTCAATGGCCCTTGTCATCACAATGTCCCATGACCCTTGTCATCACAATGCTCCATGACCCTTGTCATCACAATGCTCCATGACCCTTGTCATCACAATGCTCCATGAACTTTGTCATCACATTCCTCCATGACACTTGGCATCACAATGCTCCATGCCATGGTCATCACAATGGACCATGACATATGTCATCACAATGCTCCCTGACACCTGTCTTCACAATACTCTATGACCTTGTCATCACAATGCTCCATACCCTTGTCATCACAATGCGCCATGCCCACTGTCATCACAATAATCCATGAAACGAGTAAGACCAATGCTCCATGCCCCTGTCATCACAATGCTCCATGCCCTTGTCATCACAATGCTCCATGGCGCCTGTCATCACAATGCTCCATGACTCCAGTCATCACAAAGCTTAATGACATTTGTTATCACCATGGTCCATGCCCTCGTCATCACATGGCTATGTGACCTGTGTCACCACAATGCTCCATGAACTTTCCATCACAATTCTCTGTGACACTTGTCATCACAATGCTCCAAGCCTTTGCCAGCAAAATGCTCCATGAAACTTGCCAGCAGTATTCTCTTTGAACCATGTCATGACAAGGCTCCATGCCTTTTTCATCACAATGATCCATGCCATTTTCTTCACAATGCTCCAAGACCCCTGTAATGACAATGCTCCATGCCCTTGTCATCACAAAGCTCCATGAGGCAAGTCATCAGTGTGCTCCATGGCCTTCTCATCACAATGCTCCATGCCCTTGTCATCACAATGCTCCAAGACACCTGTAATCACAATGCTCCATGCCCCTTTTCATCAGAATGCTCCATGAGACTTGTCATCACAAAGCTCCAAGGTGTTCTCATCACAATGCTCCAGGACCTTGTCATCACCATACTCCATTCCCTTGTCATCACAATGTTCCATGGCCCATGCCATCACAATACTCCATGAACATTGTCAGCCCAATTCTCTTTGACCTTCTCATCACAATGCTCCAGGACCACTGTCATCACAGTGCTCCATGACCACAGTCATCACAATGCTCCATGACCCTGACAACAAAATGATCCGGGACTCTTGTCATCAAAATGCTCCATGACACTTGTCATCACAATGATCCATGCCCTTGTCATCCCAATGCTCCATGACCCCTGTAATCACAATGCTCCGTGATACTTTTCATCACAGTGCTCCATGACCCTTGTCATCACAATGCTCCATGCCTTTGTCAGCAAAATGCTACATGACCTTGTCATCACAATGCTCCATGAGCTTGTTATCACCAATACTCCATTCCCATTGTCATCACAATCCTCCATGAACTTTGGGATCACATTGCTTCATGCCCTTGTCATCACAATGTTCCATGCTCCTTGAATTCAAAATGATCCATGACCTCTGTCATTACAAAGCTCCAAACCCTTGTGATCACTATGTTCCATAGCACTTGTCATCACAACGCTCCATGATGCCTGTCATCACAATAATCCATGCCCTTGTCATCACAGTGCTCCATGACCTTTTTCATCACATTACTCAATACACATGTCATCACAATGCTCCCTGATACTTGTCGTCAGAATGCTCCTTGAATCCTGTCAAGAAAAGGCTCCTTGCCTTTTTCATCACAATGCTCCTTGCCCTTTTCACCACAGTGCTCCATGCCATTGTCATCACAAATATCCACGAGCTTGTCATCAGAATGCTCCATGAGCTTGTTATCACCAATACTCCATTCCCATTGTCATCACAATCCTCCAAGAACCTTGGGATCACTTTGCTTCATGCCCTTGTCATCACAATGCTCCATTCTCCATGAAATCAAAATGAACCATGACCTCTGCCATCAGAATGCTCCAAACCCTGTGATCACAATGTTCCATAACACTTGTCATCACAACGCTCCATGATGCCTATCATCACAATAATCCATGACCTTGTCATCACAATGCTCCATGACCTTTGACATCACAATGCTCAATACATAGTCATCACAATGCTCTCTGACACTTGTCATCAGAATGCTGCTTGAACACTGTCATGAAAAGGCTCCATGCCTTGTTCATCACAATGCTCCATGCCATTGTCATCACAATGCTCCACAAGCTTGTCATCAGAATGTTCCATGACACTTGTCATCACAATGCTCCATGACCCCTGTCATGACAATGCTCCATGACACCTGTCATCACAATGCTCCATGCCCCTTGTCATTACAGTGCTCCATGACGCTCGTCATCACAATTATCCGGGGTCTTCTCATCACAGTGCTCCACGGTCTTGCCATCACTATGCTCCATGCCCTGGTCATCACAATGCACCATGTCCCTTTGCATCACAATGCTCCATGACACTTCTCATCAAAATGTTACATGCTCTTGTCATCACAATTCTCCATGCACTTGTCATCGCAATGCTCCATGACCCTGTCATAGAAAGCTCCATGTGCGTGTCATCACAATGCTTCACGAACTTGTCATCAAAATTCTCAATGGAAGTTTTCATCACAATGCTCCATGCCCTTCTCATCACAATGCTCCCTGACCCTTTTCATCACAATGCTCCAGGTCCTTGTCATCACAATGCTACATTACCTTTGCCATCACAATCATCCATGACCTTGTCATAACAATGCTCCATGCCCTTGCCATCAAAATGCGCCATGCCCAATGTCATTGCAATAATCCATGAAACTTGTCAGACCAATGCTCCATGCCCATGTCAACACAATGCTCCTTGCCCTTGTCATCACAATGCTCCATGACCCCTGTCATCGCAATGCTCCATGATTCCACTCATCACAATACTTCATGAACTTTGTCATCACAATGGTCCATGCCCTCGTCATCCCCAGGCTCTGTTACCTTTGTCACCACAATGCTCCATGAATTTTTCATCACAATTCTCTGTGAACCTTGTCATCACAATGCACCATGCCTTTGTCAGCACAATGCTCCATGACCCTTGTCATCACAATGCTCCATGCGCTTGTTAGCAAAATGCTCCATGACCCATGTCATCACAATGTACCATGCGCTTGTCATCAAAATGCTCCACCACATTGTCATCACAATGCTCCATAAAGCTTGTCCTCACAATGCTCCATGCACTTCCCATCAAAATGCTATCTCACCACTGATATCACAATGTTCCATCACTAGTCATCACAATACTCCCTCACCCCTGTCATCACAATGTTCCATGACCCCTGTCATCACAGTGCTCCATGACCTTATCATCACAATGCTCCATGACCCCTGACATCACAATGTTCCATAACACCTATCATCAAAATGCTCCATGACCATTTTCATCACAATGCTCCATGACCCCTGACATCACAATGTTCCATAACCCCTCTCGTCAAAATGTTCCATGACACTTTTCATCAAATTGCTCCATGCCCCTGTCATTACAATGTTCCATGTCCTTGTCATCACAATGCTCCATGACCCCTGTCATCGCAATGCTCCATGATTCCACTCATCACAATACTCCAAGCCATTTTCATCACAATGCTCCATGAACACTCACGCAATGCTCCATGCCCTTTTCATCACAAAGCTCCATGAGGCTTCTCATCACAATGCACCATGCCCCTCATCATAATGCTTCATGCTATTGTCATCACAATGAAATCAAAATGCTCCATGGTCTCTGTCATCACAAGGCTCCAAAACCTTGTGATCACAATGTTCCAAAACACTTGTTATCACAACGCCCCATGACGCTCATCATCATAATTATCCATGGTCTTCTCATCACAATGCTCCAAGACCTTGTCATCATTTTGCTCCATTACCTTTGTCATCAGAAAACTCCATGATACTTGGCATCACAATGCACCATGCCACTGTCATCACAATACTCAATACACATGTCAGAATGCTCCTTGAACCCTGTCATGAAAAGGCTCCATGCCTTTTCCATCACAATGCTACATGCCATTGTCATCACAATGGACCATGACATATGTCATCACAATGCTCCCTGACACCTGTCTTCACAAAACTCTATTACCTTGTCTTCACAATGCTCCATGCCCTTGTCATCACAATGCGCCATGCCCACTGTCATCACAATAATCCATGAAACGTGTAAGACCATTGCTCCATGCCCCTATCATCACAATGCTCCATGCCCTTGTCATCACAATGCTCCATGGCGACTGTCATCACAATGCTCCGTGACTCCTGTCATTACAATGCTTCATGACATTTGTCATCACAATGGTCCATGCCCTCGTCATCACATGGCTACTTGACCTTTGTCACCACAATGCTCCATGAACTTTTCATCACAATGCTCTGTGACACTTGTCATCACAATGCTCCAAGACTTTGTCAGCACAATGCTCCATGACACTTGCCAGCAGTATGCTCCTTGAACCCTGTCATGACAAGGCTCCATGCCTTTTTCATCACAATGATCCATGCCATTTTCTTCACAATGCTCCAAGACCCCTGTAATGACAATGCTCCATGCCCTTGTCATCACAAAGCTCCACGAGGCATGTCATCAGAGTGTCCCATGGCCTTCTCATCACAATGCTCCATGCCCTTGTCATCACAATGCTCCAAGACACCTGTAATCCCAATATCCCATGCCCCTGTTCATCAGAATGCTCCATGAGACTTGTCATCACAAAGCTCCATGGTGTTCTCATCACAATGCTCCAGGACCTTGTCATCACCATGCTCCATTCCCTTGTCATCACAATGCTCCATGACACATGTCATCACAATACTCCATGAACATTGTCAGCCCAATTCTCTTTGACTTTCTCATCACAATGCTCCATGACCACTGTCATCACAATGCTCCATTCCCACAGTCATCACAATGCTCCATGAACCCTGACAACAAAATGATCCGGGACTCTTGTCATCCAAATGCTCCATGACACTTGTCATCACAATGATCCATGCCCTTGTCATCCCAATGCTCCATGACCCATGTAATCACAATGCTCCGTGATGCTTGTCACCACAGTGCTCCATGACCCTTGTCATCACCATGCTCCATAACTTTGTCAGCAAAATGCTACATGACCTTTTCATCACCATGCTCCATGAGCTTGTTATCACCAATACTCCATTCCCATTATCATCACAATCCTCCATGAAACTTGGGATCACATTGCTTCATGCCCCTGTCATCACAATGCTCCATGTTCCTGGAAATCAAAATGATCCATGACCTCTGTCATCACAATGCTCCAAACCCTTGTGATCACAATGTTCCATAACACTTGTCATCACAACGCTCCATGATGCCTGTCATCACAATAATCCATGCCCTTGTCATCAAAATGCTCCATGACCATTGTCATCACAATACTCAATACACATGTCATCACAATGCTCCCTGATACTTGTCGTCAGAATGCTCCTTGAACCCTGTCATGAAAAGGCTCCATGCCTTTTTCATCACAATGCTCCATGCCATTGTCATCACAATACTCCACAAGCTTGTCATCACAATGCTCCATGCCCCTTGTCATTACAGTGCTCCATGACGCTCGTCATCACAATTATCTATGGTCTTCTCATCACAATGCTCCACGGTCTTGCCATCACAATGCTCCATGCCCTGGTTATCACAATGCTCCATGACCCTTGTCATCACAATTCTCCTCGTTCTTGTCATCACAATGCTACATGACACTTCTCATCACAATGTTACATGCTCTTGTCATCACAATTCTCCATGCATTTGTCATCGCAATGCTCCTTGAACCCTGTCATAGAAAGTTCCATGAGCTTGTCTTCACAATGCTTCACGACTTGTCATCAAAATTCTCAATGGCCCTTGTCATCACCATACTCCATGTCCTTGTCTTAAAAATGCTCCATGACCCTTGTCATCACAATGCTCCAAGCCCTTATCATCACATTGCTCCATAACCTTTGTCATCACAATCCTCCATGATACTTGGCATCACAATGCTCCATGCCCTTTTCATCACAATGGATCATGTTATATGTCATCACAATGCTCCCTGAAACCTGTCTTCACAATACTCCATGATCTTGTCATCACAATGCTCCATTCACTTGTCATCACAATGTGCCGTGCCCACTCTCTTCACAGTAATACATGAAACTTGTCAGACAATTGCTCCAAGACGCTCTCATCACAATTCTCCATGCCTTTGTCATCACAATGCTCCATGACCCCTGTCATCACAATGCTCTGTGACTCCAGTCATCACAATGCTTCATGACCTTTTCAATCACAATGGTCCATGCCCTCGTCATCACAAGGCTCTGTGACCATTTTCACCACAATTCTCCAAGAACTTTTCATCACAATGCTCCATAACCCTTGTCATCACAATGCTCCATGCGCTTGTCAGCACCATGCTCCATGACCCATATCATCACAATGCGCCATGCACTTCTCATCACATTCCTCCACAACCTTGTCATCACAATGCTCCATGCGCTTGTCAGCACCATGCTCCATGACCCATATCATCACAATGCACCATGCACTTGTCATCACATTCCTCCACAACCTTGTCATCACAATGCTCCATGCCCCTGTCACACAAAGCTCCATGACGCATGTCATCAGAATGCTCCATGGCCTTCTCATCAGAATGCCCCATGCCCTTGTCATCACAAGGCTCCATGACCCTTGTCATCACAATGCTCCAAGACCCATGTAATCACAATGATCCATGCCCCTTGTTATTACAGTGCTCCATAATGCTCGTCATCACAATTATCCATGGCCTTCTCATCACAATGCTCCACGGTCTTTCCATCAAAATGCTCCATGCCCTGGTCATCACAATGCTCCATGTCCCTTGTCCTCACAATTCTCCACGTCCTTGTCATCACAATGCTCCATGACTCTACTTATCACAATGTTACATGCTCTTGTCATCACAATTCTCCATGAAATTGTCATCACAATGCTCCATGACCCCTGTCATGGCAAGCACCATGCACTTGTCATCACAATGCTACACGAACTTGTCATCAAAATTCTCAATGGCCCTTGTCATCACAATGTCCCATGACCCTTGTCATCACAATGCTCCATGACCCTTGTCATCACAATGCTCCATGACCCTTGTCATCACAATGCTCCATGAACTTTGTCATCACATTCCTCCATGACACTTGGCATCACAATGCTCCATGCCATGGTCATCACAATGGACCATGACATATGTCATCACAATGCTCCCTGACACCTGTCTTCACAATACTCTATGACCTTGTCATCACAATGCTCCATACCCTTGTCATCACAATGCGCCATGCCCACTGTCATCACAATAATCCATGAAACGAGTAAGACCAATGCTCCATGCCCCTGTCATCACAATGCTCCATGCCCTTGTCATCACAATGCTCCATGGCGCCTGTCATCACAATGCTCCGTGACTCCAGTCATCACAAAGCTTAATGACATTTGTTATCACCATGGTCCATGCCCTCGTCATCACATGGCTATGTGACCTGTGTCACCACAATGCTCCATGAACTTTCCATCACAATTCTCTGTGACACTTGTCATCACAATGCTCCAAGCCTTTGCCAGCAAAATGCTCCATGAAACTTGCCAGCAGTATTCTCTTTGAACCATGTCATGACAAGGCTCCATGCCTTTTTCATCACAATGATCCATGCCATTTTCTTCACAATGCTCCAAGGCCCCTGTAATGACAATGCTCCATGCCCTTGTCATCACAAAGCTCCATGAGGCAAGTCATCAGTGTGCTCCATGGCCTTCTCATCACAATGCTCCATGCCCTTGTCATCACAATGCTCCAAGACACCTGTAATCACAATGCTCCATGCCCCTTTTCATCAGAATGCTCCATGAGACTTGTCATCACAAAGCTCCAAGGTGTTCTCATCACAATGCTCCAGGACCTTGTCATCACCATACTCCATTCCCTTGTCATCACAATGTTCCATGGCCCATGCCATCACAATACTCCATGAACATTGTCAGCCCAATTCTCTTTGACCTTCTCATCACAATGCTCCAGGACCACTGTCATCACAGTGCTCCATGACCACAGTCATCACAATGCTCCATGACCCTGACAACAAAATGATCCGGGACTCTTGTCATCAAAATGCTCCATGACACTTGTCATCACAATGATCCATGCCCTTGTCATCCCAATGCTCCATGACCCCTGTAATCACAATGCTCCGTGATACTTTTCATCACAGTGCTCCATGACCCTTGTCATCACAATGCTCCATGCCTTTGTCAGCAAAATGCTACATGACCTTGTCATCACAATGCTCCATGAGCTTGTTATCACCAATACTCCATTCCCATTGTCATCACAATCCTCCATGAACTTTGGGATCACATTGCTTCATGCCCTTGTCATCACAATGTTCCATGCTCCTTGAATTCAAAATGATCCATGACCTCTGTCATTACAAAGCTCCAAACCCTTGTGATCACTATGTTCCATAGCACTTGTCATCACAACGCTCCATGATGCCTGTCATCACAATAATCCATGCCCTTGTCATCACAGTGCTCCATGACCTTTTTCATCACATTACTCAATACACATGTCATCACAATGCTCCCTGATACTTGTCGTCAGAATGCTCCTTGAATCCTGTCAAGAAAAGGCTCCTTGCCTTTTTCATCACAATGCTCCTTGCCCTTTTCACCACAGTGCTCCATGCCATTGTCATCACAAATATCCACGAGCTTGTCATCAGAATGCTCCATGAGCTTGTTATCACCAATACTCCATTCCCATTGTCATCACAATCCTCCAAGAACGTTGGGATCACTTTGCTTCATGCCCTTGTCATCACAATGCTCCATTCTCCATGAAATCAAAATGAACCATGACCTCTGCCATCAGAATGCTCCAAACCCTGTGATCACAATGTTCCATAACACTTGTCATCACAACGCTCCATGATGCCTATCATCACAATAATCCATGACCTTGTCATCACAATGCTCCATGACCTTTGACATCACAATGCTCAATACATAGTCATCACAATGCTCTCTGACACTTGTCATCAGAATGCTGCTTGAACACTGTCATGAAAAGGCTCCATGCCTTGTTCATCACAATGCTCCATGCCATTGTCATCACAATGCTCCACAAGCTTGTCATCAGAATGTTCCATGACACTTGTCATCACAATGCTCCATGACCCCTGTCATGACAATGCTCCATGACACCTGTCATCACAATGCTCCATGCCCCTTGTCATTACAGTGCTCCATGACGCTCGTCATCACAATTATCCGGGGTCTTCTCATCACAGTGCTCCACGGTCTTGCCATCACTATGCTCCATGCCCTGGTCATCACAATGCACCATGTCCCTTTGCATCACAATGCTCCATGACACTTCTCATCAAAATGTTACATGCTCTTGTCATCACAATTCTCCATGCACTTGTCATCGCAATGCTCCATGACCCTGTCATAGAAAGCTCCATGTGCGTGTCATCACAATGCTTCACGAACTTGTCATCAAAATTCTCAATGGAAGTTTTCATCACAATGCTCCATGCCCTTCTCATCACAATGCTCCCTGACCCTTTTCATCACAATGCTCCAGGCCCTTGTCATCACAATGCTCCATTACCTTTGCCATCACAATCATCCATGACCTTGTCATAACAATGCTCCATGCCCTTGTCATCAAAATGCGCCATGCCCAATGTCATTGCAATAATCCATGAAACTTGTCAGACCAATGCTCCATGCCCATGTCAACACAATGCTCCTTGCCCTTGTCATCACAATGCTCCATGACCCCTGTCATCGCAATGCTCCATGATTCCACTCATCACAATACTTCATGAACTTTGTCATCACAATGGTCCATGCCCTCGTCATCCCCAGGCTCTGTTACCTTTGTCACCACAATGCTCCATGAATTTTTCATCACAATTCTCTGTGAACCTTGTCATCACAATGCACCATGCCTTTGTCAGCACAATGCTCCATGACCCTTGTCATCACAATGCTCCATGCGCTTGTCAGCAAAATGCTCCATGACCCATGTCATCACAATGTACCATGTGCTTGTCATCAAAATGCTCCACCACATTGTCATCACAATGCTCCATAAAGCTTGTCCTCACAATGCTCCATGCACTTCCCATCAAAATGCTATCTCACCACTGATATCACAATGTTCCATCACTAGTCATCACAATACTCCCTCACCCCTGTCATCACAATGTTCCATGACCCCTGTCATCACAATGCTCCATGACCTTATCATCACAATGCTCCATGACCCCTGACATCACAATGTTCCATAACACCTATCATCAAAATGCTCCATGACCATTTTCATCACAATGCTCCATGACCCCTGACATCACAATGTTCCATAACCCCTCTCGTCAAAATGTTCCATGACACTTTTCATCAAATTGCTCCATGCCCCTGTCATTACAATGTTCCATGTCCTTGTCATCACAATGCTCCATGACCCCTGTCATCGCAATGCTCCATGATTCCACTCATCACAATACTCCAAGCCATTTTCATCACAATGCTCCATGAACACTCACGCAATGCTCCATGCCCTTTTCATCACAAAGCTCCATGACGCTTCTCATCACAATGCACCATGCCCATCACCATAATGCTTCATGCTATTGTCATCACAATGAAATCAAAATGCTCCATGGTCTCTGTCATCACAAGGCTCCAAAACCTTGTGATCACAATGTTCCAAAACACTTGTTATCACAACGCCCCATGACGCTCATCATCATAATTATCCATGGTCTTCTCATCACAATGCTCCAAGACCTTGTCATCATTTTGCTCCATTACCTTTGTCATCAGAAAACTCCATGATACTTGGCATCACAATGCACCATGCCACTGTCATCACAATACTCAATACACATGTCAGAATGCTCCTTGAACCCTGTCATGAAAAGGCTCCATGCCTTTTCCATCACAATGCTACATGCCATTGTCATCACAATGGACCATGACATATGTCATCACAATGCTCCCTGACACCTGTCTTCACAAAACTCTATTACCTTGTCTTCACAATGCTCCATGCCCTTGTCATCACAATGCGCCATGCCCACTGTCATCACAATAATCCATGAAACGTGTAAGACCATTGCTCCATGCCCCTATCATCACAATGCTCCATGCCCTTGTCATCACAATGCTCCATGGCGACTGTCATCACAATGCTCCGTGACTCCTGTCATTACAATGCTTCATGACATTTGTCATCACAATGGTCCATGCCCTCGTCATCACATGGCTACTTGACCTTTGTCACCACAATGCTCCATGAACTTTTCATCACAATGCTCTGTGACACTTGTCATCACAATGCTCCAAGACTTTGTCAGCACAATGCTCCATGACACTTGCCAGCAGTATGCTCCTTGAACCCTGTCATGACAAGGCTCCATGCCTTTTTCATCACAATGATCCATGCCATTTTCTTCACAATGCTCCAAGACCCCTGTAATGACAATGCTCCATGCCCTTGTCATCACAAAGCTCCACGAGGCATGTCATCAGAGTGTCCCATGGCCTTCTCATCACAATGCTCCATGCCCTTGTCATCACAATGCTCCAAGACACCTGTAATCCCAATATCCCATGCCCCTGTTCATCAGAATGCTCCATGAGACTTGTCATCACAAAGCTCCATGGTGTTCTCATCACAATGCTCCAGGACCTTGTCATCACCATGCTCCATTCCCTTGTCATCACAATGCTCCATGACACATGTCATCACAATACTCCATGAACATTGTCAGCCCAATTCTCTTTGACTTTCTCATCACAATGCTCCATGACCACTGTCATCACAATGCTCCATTCCCACAGTCATCACAATGCTCCATGAACCCTGACAACAAAATGATCCGGGACTCTTGTCATCCAAATGCTCCATGACACTTGTCATCACAATGATCCATGCCCTTGTCATCCCAATGCTCCATGACCCATGTAATCACAATGCTCCGTGATGCTTGTCACCACAGTGCTCCATGACCCTTGTCATCACCATGCTCCATAACTTTGTCAGCAAAATGCTACATGACCTTTTCATCACCATGCTCCATGAGCTTGTTATCACCAATACTCCATTCCCATTATCATCACCATCCTCCATGAAACTTGGGATCACATTGCTTCATGCCCCTGTCATCACAATGCTCCATGTTCCTGGAAATCAAAATGATCCATGACCTCTGTCATCACAATGCTCCAAACCCTTGTGATCACAATGTTCCATAACACTTGTCATCACAACGCTCCATGATGCCTGTCATCACAATAATCCATGCCCTTGTCATCAAAATGCTCCATGACCATTGTCATCACAATACTCAATACACATGTCATCACAATGCTCCCTGATACTTGTCGTCAGAATGCTCCTTGAACCCTGTCATGAAAAGGCTCCATGCCTTTTTCATCACAATGCTCCATGCCATTGTCATCACAATACTCCACAAGCTTGTCATCACAATGCTCCATGCCCCTTGTCATTACAGTGCTCCATGACGCTCGTCATCACAATTATCTATGGTCTTCTCATCACAATGCTCCACGGTCTTGCCATCACAATGCTCCATGCCCTGGTTATCACAATGCTCCATGACCCTTGTCATCACAATTCTCCTCGTTCTTGTCATCACAATGCTACATGACACTTCTCATCACAATGTTACATGCTCTTGTCATCACAATTCTCCATGCACTTGTCATCGCAATGCTCCTTGAACCCTGTCATAGAAAGTTCCATGAGCTTGTCTTCACAATGCTTCACGACTTGTCATCAAAATTCTCAATGGCCCTTGTCATCACCATACTCCATGTCCTTGTCTTAAAAATGCTCCATGACCCTTGTCATCACAATGCTCCAAGCCCTTATCATCACATTGCTCCATAACCTTTGTCATCACAATCCTCCATGATACTTGGCATCACAATGCTCCATGCCCTTTTCATCACAATGGATCATGTTATATGTCATCATAATGCTCCCTGAAACCTGTCTTCACAATACTCCATGATCTTGTCATCACAATGCTCCATTCACTTGTCATCACAATGTGCCGTGCCCACTCTCTTCACAGTAATACATGAAACTTGTCAGACAATTGCTCCAAGACGCTCTCATCACAATTCTCCATGCCTTTGTCATCACAATGCTCCATGACCCCTGTCATCACAATGCTCTGTGACTCCAGTCATCACAATGCTTCATGACCTTTTCAATCTCAGTGGTCCATGCCCTCGTCATCACAAGGCTCTGTGACCATTTTCACCACAATTCTCCAAGAACTTTTCATCACAATGCTCCATAACCCTTGTCATCACAATGCTCCATGCGCTTGTCAGCACCATGCTCCATGACCCATATCATCACAATGCGCCATGCACTTCTCATCACATTCCTCCACAACCTTGTCATCACAATGCTCCATGCGCTTGTCAGCACCATGCTCCATGACCCATATCATCACAATGCACCATGCACTTCTCATCACATTCCTCCACAACCTTGTCATCACAATGCTCCATGCCCCTGTCACACAAAGCTCCATGACACATGTCATCAGAATGCTCCATGGCCTTCTCATCAGAATGCCCCATGCCCTTGTCATCACAAGGCTCCATGACCCTTGTCATCACAATGCTCCAAGACCCATGTAATCACAATGATCCATGCCCCTTGTTATTACAGTGCTCCATAATGCTCGTCATCACAATTATCCATGGCCTTCTCATCACAATGCTCCACGGTCTTTCCATCAAAATGCTCCATGCCCTGGTCATCACAATGCTCCATGTCCCTTGTCCTCACAATTCTCCACGTCCTTGTCATCACAATGCTCCATGACTCTACTTATCACAATGTTATATGCTCTTGTCATCACAATTCTCCATGAAATTGTCATCACAATGCTCCATGACCCCTGTCATGGCAAGCACCATGCACTTGTCATCACAATGCTACACGAACTTGTCATCAAAATTCTCAATGGCCCTTGTCATCACAATGTCCCATGACCCTTGTCATCACAATGCTCCATGACCCTTGTCATCACAATGCTCCATGACCCTTGTCATCACAATGCTCCATGAACTTTGTCATCACATTCCTCCATGACACTTGGCATCACAATGCTCCATGCCATGGTCATCACAATGGACCATGACATATGTCATCACAATGCTCCCTGACACCTGTCTTCACAATACTCTATGACCTTGTCATCACAATGCTCCATACCCTTGTCATCACAATGCGCCATGCCCACTGTCATCACAATAATCCATGAAACGAGTAAGACCAATGCTCCATGCCCCTGTCATCACAATGCTCCATGCCCTTGTCATCACAATGCTCCATGGCGCCTGTCATCACAATGCTCCATGACTCCAGTCATCACAAAGCTTAATGACATTTGTTATCACCATGGTCCATGCCCTCGTCATCACATGGCTATGTGACCTGTGTCACCACAATGCTCCATGAACTTTCCATCACAATTCTCTGTGACACTTGTCATCACAATGCTCCAAGCCTTTGCCAGCAAAATGCTCCATGAAACTTGCCAGCAGTATTCTCTTTGAACCATGTCATGACAAGGCTCCATGCCTTTTTCATCACAATGATCCATGCCATTTTCTTCACAATGCTCCAAGACCCCTGTAATGACAATGCTCCATGCCCTTGTCATCACAAAGCTCCATGAGGCAAGTCATCAGTGTGCTCCATGGCCTTCTCATCACAATGCTCCATGCCCTTGTCATCACAATGCTCCAAGACACCTGTAATCACAATGCTCCATGCCCCTTTTCATCAGAATGCTCCATGAGACTTGTCATCACAAAGCTCCAAGGTGTTCTCATCACAATGCTCCAGGACCTTGTCATCACCATACTCCATTCCCTTGTCATCACAATGTTCCATGGCCCATGCCATCACAATACTCCATGAACATTGTCAGCCCAATTCTCTTTGACCTTCTCATCACAATGCTCCAGGACCACTGTCATCACAGTGCTCCATGACCACAGTCATCACAATGCTCCATGACCCTGACAACAAAATGATCCGGGACTCTTGTCATCAAAATGCTCCATGACACTTGTCATCACAATGATCCATGCCCTTGTCATCCCAATGCTCCATGACCCCTGTAATCACAATGCTCCGTGATACTTTTCATCACAGTGCTCCATGACCCTTGTCATCACAATGCTCCATGCCTTTGTCAGCAAAATGCTACATGACCTTGTCATCACAATGCTCCATGAGCTTGTTATCACCAATACTCCATTCCCATTGTCATCACAATCCTCCATGAACTTTGGGATCACATTGCTTCATGCCCTTGTCATCACAATGTTCCATGCTCCTTGAATTCAAAATGATCCATGACCTCTGTCATTACAAAGCTCCAAACCCTTGTGATCACTATGTTCCATAGCACTTGTCATCACAACGCTCCATGATGCCTGTCATCACAATAATCCATGCCCTTGTCATCACAGTGCTCCATGACCTTTTTCATCACATTACTCAATACACATGTCATCACAATGCTCCCTGATACTTGTCGTCAGAATGCTCCTTGAATCCTGTCAAGAAAAGGCTCCTTGCCTTTTTCATCACAATGCTCCTTGCCCTTTTCACCACAGTGCTCCATGCCATTGTCATCACAAATATCCACGAGCTTGTCATCAGAATGCTCCATGAGCTTGTTATCACCAATACTCCATTCCCATTGTCATCACAATCCTCCAAGAACCTTGGGATCACTTTGCTTCATGCCCTTGTCATCACAATGCTCCATTCTCCATGAAATCAAAATGAACCATGACCTCTGCCATCAGAATGCTCCAAACCCTGTGATCACAATGTTCCATAACACTTGTCATCACAACGCTCCATGATGCCTATCATCACAATAATCCATGACCTTGTCATCACAATGCTCCATGACCTTTGACATCACAATGCTCAATACATAGTCATCACAATGCTCTCTGACACTTGTCATCAGAATGCTGCTTGAACACTGTCATGAAAAGGCTCCATGCCTTGTTCATCACAATGCTCCATGCCATTGTCATCACAATGCTCCACAAGCTTGTCATCAGAATGTTCCATGACACTTGTCATCACAATGCTCCATGACCCCTGTCATGACAATGCTCCATGACACCTGTCATCACAATGCTCCATGCCCCTTGTCATTACAGTGCTCCATGACGCTCGTCATCACAATTATCCGGGGTCTTCTCATCACAGTGCTCCACGGTCTTGCCATCACTATGCTCCATGCCCTGGTCATCACAATGCACCATGTCCCTTTGCATCACAATGCTCCATGACACTTCTCATCAAAATGTTACATGCTCTTGTCATCACAATTCTCCATGCACTTGTCATCGCAATGCTCCATGACCCTGTCATAGAAAGCTCCATGTGCGTGTCATCACAATGCTTCACGAACTTGTCATCAAAATTCTCAATGGAAGTTTTCATCACAATGCTCCATGCCCTTCTCATCACAATGCTCCCTGACCCTTTTCATCACAATGCTCCAGGTCCTTGTCATCACAATGCTACATTACCTTTGCCATCACAATCATCCATGACCTTGTCATAACAATGCTCCATGCCCTTGCCATCAAAATGCGCCATGCCCAATGTCATTGCAATAATCCATGAAACTTGTCAGACCAATGCTCCATGCCCATGTCAACACAATGCTCCTTGCCCTTGTCATCACAATGCTCCATGACCCCTGTCATCGCAATGCTCCATGATTCCACTCATCACAATACTTCATGAACTTTGTCATCACAATGGTCCATGCCCTCGTCATCCCCAGGCTCTGTTACCTTTGTCACCACAATGCTCCATGAATTTTTCATCACAATTCTCTGTGAACCTTGTCATCACAATGCACCATGCCTTTGTCAGCACAATGCTCCATGACCCTTGTCATCACAATGCTCCATGCGCTTGTTAGCAAAATGCTCCATGACCCATGTCATCACAATGTACCATGCGCTTGTCATCAAAATGCTCCACCACATTGTCATCACAATGCTCCATAAAGCTTGTCCTCACAATGCTCCATGCACTTCCCATCAAAATGCTATCTCACCACTGATATCACAATGTTCCATCACTAGTCATCACAATACTCCCTCACCCCTGTCATCACAATGTTCCATGACCCCTGTCATCACAGTGCTCCATGACCTTATCATCACAATGCTCCATGACCCCTGACATCACAATGTTCCATAACACCTATCATCAAAATGCTCCATGACCATTTTCATCACAATGCTCCATGACCCCTGACATCACAATGTTCCATAACCCCTCTCGTCAAAATGTTCCATGACACTTTTCATCAAATTGCTCCATGCCCCTGTCATTACAATGTTCCATGTCCTTGTCATCACAATGCTCCATGACCCCTGTCATCGCAATGCTCCATGATTCCACTCATCACAATACTCCAAGCCATTTTCATCACAATGCTCCATGAACACTCACGCAATGCTCCATGCCCTTTTCATCACAAAGCTCCATGAGGCTTCTCATCACAATGCACCATGCCCCTCATCATAATGCTTCATGCTATTGTCATCACAATGAAATCAAAATGCTCCATGGTCTCTGTCATCACAAGGCTCCAAAACCTTGTGATCACAATGTTCCAAAACACTTGTTATCACAACGCCCCATGACGCTCATCATCATAATTATCCATGGTCTTCTCATCACAATGCTCCAAGACCTTGTCATCATTTTGCTCCATTACCTTTGTCATCAGAAAACTCCATGATACTTGGCATCACAATGCACCATGCCACTGTCATCACAATACTCAATACACATGTCAGAATGCTCCTTGAACCCTGTCATGAAAAGGCTCCATGCCTTTTCCATCACAATGCTACATGCCATTGTCATCACAATGGACCATGACATATGTCATCACAATGCTCCCTGACACCTGTCTTCACAAAACTCTATTACCTTGTCTTCACAATGCTCCATGCCCTTGTCATCACAATGCGCCATGCCCACTGTCATCACAATAATCCATGAAACGTGTAAGACCATTGCTCCATGCCCCTATCATCACAATGCTCCATGCCCTTGTCATCACAATGCTCCATGGCGACTGTCATCACAATGCTCCGTGACTCCTGTCATTACAATGCTTCATGACATTTGTCATCACAATGGTCCATGCCCTCGTCATCACATGGCTACTTGACCTTTGTCACCACAATGCTCCATGAACTTTTCATCACAATGCTCTGTGACACTTGTCATCACAATGCTCCAAGACTTTGTCAGCACAATGCTCCATGACACTTGCCAGCAGTATGCTCCTTGAACCCTGTCATGACAAGGCTCCATGCCTTTTTCATCACAATGATCCATGCCATTTTCTTCACAATGCTCCAAGACCCCTGTAATGACAATGCTCCATGCCCTTGTCATCACAAAGCTCCACGAGGCATGTCATCAGAGTGTCCCATGGCCTTCTCATCACAATGCTCCATGCCCTTGTCATCACAATGCTCCAAGACACCTGTAATCCCAATATCCCATGCCCCTGTTCATCAGAATGCTCCATGAGACTTGTCATCACAAAGCTCCATGGTGTTCTCATCACAATGCTCCAGGACCTTGTCATCACCATGCTCCATTCCCTTGTCATCACAATGCTCCATGACACATGTCATCACAATACTCCATGAACATTGTCAGCCCAATTCTCTTTGACTTTCTCATCACAATGCTCCATGACCACTGTCATCACAATGCTCCATTCCCACAGTCATCACAATGCTCCATGAACCCTGACAACAAAATGATCCGGGACTCTTGTCATCCAAATGCTCCATGACACTTGTCATCACAATGATCCATGCCCTTGTCATCCCAATGCTCCATGACCCATGTAATCACAATGCTCCGTGATGCTTGTCACCACAGTGCTCCATGACCCTTGTCATCACCATGCTCCATAACTTTGTCAGCAAAATGCTACATGACCTTTTCATCACCATGCTCCATGAGCTTGTTATCACCAATACTCCATTCCCATTATCATCACAATCCTCCATGAAACTTGGGATCACATTGCTTCATGCCCCTGTCATCACAATGCTCCATGTTCCTGGAAATCAAAATGATCCATGACCTCTGTCATCACAATGCTCCAAACCCTTGTGATCACAATGTTCCATAACACTTGTCATCACAACGCTCCATGATGCCTGTCATCACAATAATCCATGCCCTTGTCATCAAAATGCTCCATGACCATTGTCATCACAATACTCAATACACATGTCATCACAATGCTCCCTGATACTTGTCGTCAGAATGCTCCTTGAACCCTGTCATGAAAAGGCTCCATGCCTTTTTCATCACAATGCTCCATGCCATTGTCATCACAATACTCCACAAGCTTGTCATCACAATGCTCCATGCCCCTTGTCATTACAGTGCTCCATGACGCTCGTCATCACAATTATCTATGGTCTTCTCATCACAATGCTCCACGGTCTTGCCATCACAATGCTCCATGCCCTGGTTATCACAATGCTCCATGACCCTTGTCATCACAATTCTCCTCGTTCTTGTCATCACAATGCTACATGACACTTCTCATCACAATGTTACATGCTCTTGTCATCACAATTCTCCATGCATTTGTCATCGCAATGCTCCTTGAACCCTGTCATAGAAAGTTCCATGAGCTTGTCTTCACAATGCTTCACGACTTGTCATCAAAATTCTCAATGGCCCTTGTCATCACCATACTCCATGTCCTTGTCTTAAAAATGCTCCATGACCCTTGTCATCACAATGCTCCAAGCCCTTATCATCACATTGCTCCATAACCTTTGTCATCACAATCCTCCATGATACTTGGCATCACAATGCTCCATGCCCTTTTCATCACAATGGATCATGTTATATGTCATCACAATGCTCCCTGAAACCTGTCTTCACAATACTCCATGATCTTGTCATCACAATGCTCCATTCACTTGTCATCACAATGTGCCGTGCCCACTCTCTTCACAGTAATACATGAAACTTGTCAGACAATTGCTCCAAGACGCTCTCATCACAATTCTCCATGCCTTTGTCATCACAATGCTCCATGACCCCTGTCATCACAATGCTCTGTGACTCCAGTCATCACAATGCTTCATGACCTTTTCAATCACAATGGTCCATGCCCTCGTCATCACAAGGCTCTGTGACCATTTTCACCACAATTCTCCAAGAACTTTTCATCACAATGCTCCATAACCCTTGTCATCACAATGCTCCATGCGCTTGTCAGCACCATGCTCCATGACCCATATCATCACAATGCGCCATGCACTTCTCATCACATTCCTCCACAACCTTGTCATCACAATGCTCCATGCGCTTGTCAGCACCATGCTCCATGACCCATATCATCACAATGCACCATGCACTTCTCATCACATTCCTCCACAACCTTGTCATCACAATGCTCCATGCCCCTGTCACACAAAGCTCCATGACGCATGTCATCAGAATGCTCCATGGCCTTCTCATCAGAATGCCCCATGCCCTTGTCATCACAAGGCTCCATGACCCTTGTCATCACAATGCTCCAAGACCCATGTAATCACAATGATCCATGCCCCTTGTTATTACAGTGCTCCATAATGCTCGTCATCACAATTATCCATGGCCTTCTCATCACAATGCTCCACGGTCTTTCCATCAAAATGCTCCATGCCCTGGTCATCACAATGCTCCATGCCCCTTGTCCTCACAATTCTCCACGTCCTTGTCATCACAATGCTCCATGACTCTACTTATCACAATGTTACATGCTCTTGTCATCACAATTCTCCATGAAATTGTCATCACAATGCTCCATGACCCCTGTCATGGCAAGCACCATGCACTTGTCATCACAATGCTACACGAACTTGTCATCAAAATTCTCAATGGCCCTTGTCATCACAATGTCCCATGACCCTTGTCATCACAATGCTCCATGACCCTTGTCATCACAATGCTCCATGACCCTTGTCATCACAATGCTCCATGAACTTTGTCATCACATTCCTCCATGACACTTGGCATCACAATGCTCCATGCCATGGTCATCACAATGGACCATGACATATGTCATCACAATGCTCCCTGACACCTGTCTTCACAATACTCTATGACCTTGTCATCACAATGCTCCATACCCTTGTCATCACAATGCGCCATGCCCACTGTCATCACAATAATCCATGAAACGAGTAAGACCAATGCTCCATGCCCCTGTCATCACAATGCTCCATGCCCTTGTCATCACAATGCTCCATGGCGCCTGTCATCACAATGCTCCGTGACTCCAGTCATCACAAAGCTTAATGACATTTGTTATCACCATGGTCCATGCCCTCGTCATCACATGGCTATGTGACCTGTGTCACCACAATGCTCCATGAACTTTCCATCACAATTCTCTGTGACACTTGTCATCACAATGCTCCAAGCCTTTGCCAGCAAAATGCTCCATGAAACTTGCCAGCAGTATTCTCTTTGAACCATGTCATGACAAGGCTCCATGCCTTTTTCATCACAATGATCCATGCCATTTTCTTCACAATGCTCCAAGACCCCTGTAATGACAATGCTCCATGCCCTTGTCATCACAAAGCTCCATGAGGCAAGTCATCAGTGTGCTCCATGGCCTTCTCATCACAATGCTCCATGCCCTTGTCATCACAATGCTCCAAGACACCTGTAATCACAATGCTCCATGCCCCTTTTCATCAGAATGCTCCATGAGACTTGTCATCACAGAGCTCCAAGGTGTTCTCATCACAATGCTCCAGGACCTTGTCATCACCATACTCCATTCCCTTGTCATCACAATGTTCCATGGCCCATGCCATCACAATACTCCATGAACATTGTCAGCCCAATTCTCTTTGACCTTCTCATCACAATGCTCCAGGACCACTGTCATCACAGTGCTCCATGACCACAGTCATCACAATGCTCCATGACCCTGACAACAAAATGATCCGGGACTCTTGTCATCAAAATGCTCCATGACACTTGTCATCACAATGATCCATGCCCTTGTCATCCCAATGCTCCATGACCCCTGTAATCACAATGCTCCGTGATACTTTTCATCACAGTGCTCCATGACCCTTGTCATCACAATGCTCCATGCCTTTGTCAGCAAAATACTACATGACCTTGTCATCACAATGCTCCATGAGCTTGTTATCACCAATACTCCATTCCCATTGTCATCACAATCCTCCATGAACTTTGGGATCACATTGCTTCATGCCCTTGTCATCACAATGTTCCATGCTCCTTGAATTCAAAATGATCCATGACCTCTGTCATTACAAAGCTCCAAACCCTTGTGATCACTATGTTCCATAGCACTTGTCATCACAACGCTCCATGATGCCTGTCATCACAATAATCCATGCCCTTGTCATCACAGTGCTCCATGACCTTTTTCATCACATTACTCAATACACATGTCATCACAATGCTCCCTGATACTTGTCGTCAGAATGCTCCTTGAATCCTGTCAAGAAAAGGCTCCTTGCCTTTTTCATCACAATGCTCCTTGCCCTTTTCACCACAGTGCTCCATGCCATTGTCATCACAAATATCCACGAGCTTGTCATCAGAATGCTCCATGAGCTTGTTATCACCAATACTCCATTCCCATTGTCATCACAATCCTCCAAGAACCTTGGGATCACTTTGCTTCATGCCCTTGTCATCACAATGCTCCATTCTCCATGAAATCAAAATGAACCATGACCTCTGCCATCAGAATGCTCCAAACCCTGTGATCACAATGTTCCATAACACTTGTCATCACAACGCTCCATGATGCCTATCATCACAATAATCCATGACCTTGTCAACACAATGCTCCATGACCTTTGACATCACAATGCTCAATACATAGTCATCACAATGCTCTCTGACACTTGTCATCAGAATGCTGCTTGAACACTGTCATGAAAAGGCTCCATGCCTTGTTCATCACAATGCTCCATGCCATTGTCATCACAATGCTCCACAAGCTTGTCATCAGAATGTTCCATGACACTTGTCATCACAATGCTCCATGACCCCTGTCATGACAATGCTCCATGACACCTGTCATCACAATGCTCCATGCCCCTTGTCATTACAGTGCTCCATGACGCTCGTCATCACAATTATCCGGGGTCTTCTCATCACAGTGCTCCACGGTCTTGCCATCACTATGCTCCATGCCCTGGTCATCACAATGCACCATGTCCCTTTGCATCACAATGCTCCATGACACTTCTCATCAAAATGTTACATGCTCTTGTCATCACAATTCTCCATGCACTTGTCATCGCAATGCTCCATGACCCTGTCATAGAAAGCTCCATGTGCATGTCATCACAATGCTTCACGAACTTGTCATCAAAATTCTCAATGGAAGTTTTCATCACAATGCTCCATGCCCTTCTCATCACAATGCTCCCTGACCCTTTTCATCACAATGCTCCAGGCCCTTGTCATCACAATGCTCCATTACCTTTGCCATCACAATCATCCATGACCTTGTCATAACAATGCTCCATGCCCTTGTCATCAAAATGCGCCATGCCCAATGTCATTGCAATAATCCATGAAACTTGTCAGACCAATGCTCCATGCCCATGTCAACACAATGCTCCTTGCCCTTGTCATCACAATGCTCCATGACCCCTGTCATCGCAATGCTCCATGATTCCACTCATCACAATACTTCATGAACTTTGTCATCACAATGGTCCATGCCCTCGTCATCCCCAGGCTCTGTTACCTTTGTCACCACAATGCTCCATGAATTTTTCATCACAATTCTCTGTGAACCTTGTCATCACAATGCACCATGCCTTTGTCAGCACAATGCTCCATGACCCTTGTCATCACAATGCTCCATGCGCTTGTTAGCAAAATGCTCCATGACCCATGTCATCACAATGTACCATGCGCTTGTCATCAAAATGCTCCACCACATTGTCATCACAATGCTCCATAAAGCTTGTCCTCACAATGCTCCATGCACTTCCCATCAAAATGCTATCTCACCACTGATATCACAATGTTCCATCACTAGTCATCACAATACTCCCTCACCCCTGTCATCACAATGTTCCATGACCCCTGTCATCACAGTGCTCCATGACCTTATCATCACAATGCTCCATGACCCCTGACATCACAATGTTCCATAACACCTATCATCAAAATGCTCCATGACCATTTTCATCACAATGCTCCATGACCCCTGACATCACAATGTTCCATAACCCCTCTCGTCAAAATGTTCCATGACACTTTTCATCAAATTGCTCCATGCCCCTGTCATTACAATGTTCCATGTCCTTGTCATCACAATGCTCCATGACCCCTGTCATCGCAATGCTCCATGATTCCACTCATCACAATACTCCAAGCCATTTTCATCACAATGCTCCATGAACACTCACGCAATGCTCCATGCCCTTTTCATCACAAAGCTCCATGACGCTTCTCATCACAATGCACCATGCCCCTCATCATAATGCTTCATGCTATTGTCATCACAATGAAATCAAAATGCTCCATGGTCTCTGTCATCACAAGGCTCCAAAACCTTGTGATCACAATGTTCCAAAACACTTGTTATCACAACGCCCCATGATGCTCATCATCATAATTATCCATGGTCTTCTCATCACAATGCTCCAAGACCTTGTCATCATTTTGCTCCATTACCTTTGTCATCAGAAAACTCCATGATACTTGGCATCACAATGCACCATGCCACTGTCATCACAATACTCAATACACATGTCAGAATGCTCCTTGAACCCTGTCATGAAAAGGCTCCATGCCTTTTCCATCACAATGCTACATGCCATTGTCATCACAATGGACCATGACATATGTCATCACAATGCTCCCTGACACCTGTCTTCACAAAACTCTATTACCTTGTCTTCACAATGCTCCATGCCCTTGTCATCACAATGCGCCATGCCCACTGTCATCACAATAATCCATGAAACGTGTAAGACCATTGCTCCATGCCCCTATCATCACAATGCTCCATGCCCTTGTCATCACAATGCTCCATGGCGACTGTCATCACAATGCTCCGTGACTCCTGTCATTACAATGCTTCATGACATTTGTCATCACAATGGTCCATGCCCTCGTCATCACATGGCTACTTGACCTTTGTCACCACAATGCTCCATGAACTTTTCATCACAATGCTCTGTGACACTTGTCATCACAATGCTCCAAGACTTTGTCAGCACAATGCTCCATGACACTTGCCAGCAGTATGCTCCTTGAACCCTGTCATGACAAGGCTCCATGCCTTTTTCATCACAATGATCCATGCCATTTTCTTCACAATGCTCCAAGACCCCTGTAATGACAATGCTCCATGCCCTTGTCATCACAAAGCTCCACGAGGCATGTCATCAGAGTGTCCCATGGCCTTCTCATCACAATGCTCCATGCCCTTGTCATCACAATGCTCCAAGACACCTGTAATCCCAATATCCCATGCCCCTGTTCATCAGAATGCTCCATGAGACTTGTCATCACAAAGCTCCATGGTGTTCTCATCACAATGCTCCAGGACCTTGTCATCACCATGCTCCATTCCCTTGTCATCACAATGCTCCATGACACATGTCATCACAATACTCCATGAACATTGTCAGCCCAATTCTCTTTGACTTTCTCATCACAATGCTCCATGACCACTGTCATCACAATGCTCCATTCCCACAGTCATCACAATGCTCCATGAACCCTGACAACAAAATGATCCGGGACTCTTGTCATCCAAATGCTCCATGACACTTGTCATCACAATGATCCATGCCCTTGTCATCCCAATGCTCCATGACCCATGTAATCACAATGCTCCGTGATGCTTGTCACCACAGTGCTCCATGACCCTTGTCATCACCATGCTCCATAACTTTGTCAGCAAAATGCTACATGACCTTTTCATCACCATGCTCCATGAGCTTGTTATCACCAATACTCCATTCCCATTATCATCACAATCCTCCATGAAACTTGGGATCACATTGCTTCATGCCCCTGTCATCACAATGCTCCATGTTCCTGGAAATCAAAATGATCCATGACCTCTGTCATCACAATGCTCCAAACCCTTGTGATCACAATGTTCCATAACACTTGTCATCACAACGCTCCATGATGCCTGTCATCACAATAATCCATGCCCTTGTCATCAAAATGCTCCATGACCATTGTCATCACAATACTCAATACACATGTCATCACAATGCTCCCTGATACTTGTCGTCAGAATGCTCCTTGAACCCTGTCATGAAAAGGCTCCATGCCTTTTTCATCACAATGCTCCATGCCATTGTCATCACAATACTCCACAAGCTTGTCATCACAATGCTCCATGCCCCTTGTCATTACAGTGCTCCATGACGCTCGTCATCACAATTATCTATGGTCTTCTCATCACAATGCTCCACGGTCTTGCCATCACAATGCTCCATGCCCTGGTTATCACAATGCTCCATGACCCTTGTCATCACAATTCTCCTCGTTCTTGTCATCACAATGCTACATGACACTTCTCATCACAATGTTACATGCTCTTGTCATCACAATTCTCCATGCATTTGTCATCGCAATGCTCCTTGAACCCTGTCATAGAAAGTTCCATGAGCTTGTCTTCACAATGCTTCACGACTTGTCATCAAAATTCTCAATGGCCCTTGTCATCACCATACTCCATGTCCTTGTCTTAAAAATGCTCCATGACCCTTGTCATCACAATGCTCCAAGCCCTTATCATCACATTGCTCCATAACCTTTGTCATCACAATCCTCCATGATACTTGGCATCACAATGCTCCATGCCCTTTTCATCACAATGGATCATGTTATATGTCATCACAATGCTCCCTGAAACCTGTCTTCACAATACTCCATGATCTTGTCATCACAATGCTCCATTCACTTGTCATCACAATGTGCCGTGCCCACTCTCTTCACAGTAATACATGAAACTTGTCAGACAATTGCTCCAAGACGCTCTCATCACAATTCTCCATGCCTTTGTCATCACAATGCTCCATGACCCCTGTCATCACAATGCTCTGTGACTCCAGTCATCACAATGCTTCATGACCTTTTCAATCACAATGGTCCATGCCCTCGTCATCACAAGGCTCTGTGACCATTTTCACCACAATTCTCCAAGAACTTTTCATCACAATGCTCCATAACCCTTGTCATCACAATGCTCCATGCGCTTGTCAGCACCATGCTCCATGACCCATATCATCACAATGCGCCATGCACTTCTCATCACATTCCTCCACAACCTTGTCATCACAATGCTCCATGCGCTTGTCAGCACCATGCTCCATGACCCATATCATCACAATGCACCATGCACTTGTCATCACATTCCTCCACAACCTTGTCATCACAATGCTCCATGCCCCTGTCACACAAAGCTCCATGACGCATGTCATCAGAATGCTCCATGGCCTTCTCATCAGAATGCCCCATGCCCTTGTCATCACAAGGCTCCATGACCCTTGTCATCACAATGCTCCAAGACCCATGTAATCACAATGATCCATGCCCCTTGTTATTACAGTGCTCCATAATGCTCGTCATCACAATTATCCATGGCCTTCTCATCACAATGCTCCACGGTCTTTCCATCAAAATGCTCCATGCCCTGGTCATCACAATGCTCCATGTCCCTTGTCCTCACAATTCTCCACGTCCTTGTCATCACAATGCTCCATGACTCTACTTATCACAATGTTACATGCTCTTGTCATCACAATTCTCCATGAAATTGTCATCACAATGCTCCATGACCCCTGTCATGGCAAGCACCATGCACTTGTCATCACAATGCTACACGAACTTGTCATCAAAATTCTCAATGGCCCTTGTCATCACAATGTCCCATGACCCTTGTCATCACAATGCTCCATGACCCTTGTCATCACAATGCTCCATGACCCTTGTCATCACAATGCTCCATGAACTTTGTCATCACATTCCTCCATGACACTTGGCATCACAATGCTCCATGCCATGGTCATCACAATGGACCATGACATATGTCATCACAATGCTCCCTGACACCTGTCTTCACAATACTCTATGACCTTGTCATCACAATGCTCCATACCCTTGTCATCACAATGCGCCATGCCCACTGTCATCACAATAATCCATGAAACGAGTAAGACCAATGCTCCATGCCCCTGTCATCACAATGCTCCATGCCCTTGTCATCACAATGCTCCATGGCGCCTGTCATCACAATGCTCCGTGACTCCAGTCATCACAAAGCTTAATGACATTTGTTATCACCATGGTCCATGCCCTCGTCATCACATGGCTATGTGACCTGTGTCACCACAATGCTCCATGAACTTTCCATCACAATTCTCTGTGACACTTGTCATCACAATGCTCCAAGCCTTTGCCAGCAAAATGCTCCATGAAACTTGCCAGCAGTATTCTCTTTGAACCATGTCATGACAAGGCTCCATGCCTTTTTCATCACAATGATCCATGCCATTTTCTTCACAATGCTCCAAGACCCCTGTAATGACAATGCTCCATGCCCTTGTCATCACAAAGCTCCATGAGGCAAGTCATCAGTGTGCTCCATGGCCTTCTCATCACAATGCTCCATGCCCTTGTCATCACAATGCTCCAAGACACCTGTAATCACAATGCTCCATGCCCCTTTTCATCAGAATGCTCCATGAGACTTGTCATCACAGAGCTCCAAGGTGTTCTCATCACAATGCTCCAGGACCTTGTCATCACCATACTCCATTCCCTTGTCATCACAATGTTCCATGGCCCATGCCATCACAATACTCCATGAACATTGTCAGCCCAATTCTCTTTGACCTTCTCATCACAATGCTCCAGGACCACTGTCATCACAGTGCTCCATGACCACAGTCATCACAATGCTCCATGACCCTGACAACAAAATGATCCGGGACTCTTGTCATCAAAATGCTCCATGACACTTGTCATCACAATGATCCATGCCCTTGTCATCCCAATGCTCCATGACCCCTGTAATCACAATGCTCCGTGATACTTTTCATCACAGTGCTCCATGACCCTTGTCATCACAATGCTCCATGCCTTTGTCAGCAAAATACTACATGACCTTGTCATCACAATGCTCCATGAGCTTGTTATCACCAATACTCCATTCCCATTGTCATCACAATCCTCCATGAACTTTGGGATCACATTGCTTCATGCCCTTGTCATCACAATGTTCCATGCTCCTTGAATTCAAAATGATCCATGACCTCTGTCATTACAAAGCTCCAAACCCTTGTGATCACTATGTTCCATAGCACTTGTCATCACAACGCTCCATGATGCCTGTCATCACAATAATCCATGCCCTTGTCATCACAGTGCTCCATGACCTTTTTCATCACATTACTCAATACACATGTCATCACAATGCTCCCTGATACTTGTCGTCAGAATGCTCCTTGAATCCTGTCAAGAAAAGGCTCCTTGCCTTTTTCATCACAATGCTCCTTGCCCTATTCACCACAATGCTCCATGCCATTGTCATCACAAATATCCACGAGCTTGTCATCAGAATGCTCCATGAGCTTGTTATCACCAATACTCCATTCCCATTGTCATCACAATCCTCCAAGAACCTTGGGATCACTTTGCTTCATGCCCTTGTCATCACAATGCTCCATTCTCCATGAAATCAAAATGAACCATGACCTCTGCCATCAGAATGCTCCAAACCCTGTGATCACAATGTTCCATAACACTTGTCATCACAACGCTCCATGATGCCTATCATCACAATAATCCATGACCTTGTCAACACAATGCTCCATGACCTTTGACATCACAATGCTCAATACATAGTCATCACAATGCTCTCTGACACTTGTCATCAGAATGCTGCTTGAACACTGTCATGAAAAGGCTCCATGCCTTGTTCATCACAATGCTCCATGCCATTGTCATCACAATGCTCCACAAGCTTGTCATCAGAATGTTCCATGACACTTGTCATCACAATGCTCCATGACCCCTGTCATGACAATGCTCCATGACACCTGTCATCACAATGCTCCATGCCCCTTGTCATTACAGTGCTCCATGACGCTCGTCATCACAATTATCCGGGGTCTTCTCATCACAGTGCTCCACGGTCTTGCCATCACTATGCTCCATGCCCTGGTCATCACAATGCACCATGTCCCTTTGCATCACAATGCTCCATGACACTTCTCATCAAAATGTTACATGCTCTTGTCATCACAATTCTCCATGCACTTGTCATCGCAATGCTCCATGACCCTGTCATAGAAAGCTCCATGTGCGTGTCATCACAATGCTTCACGAACTTGTCATCAAAATTCTCAATGGAAGTTTTCATCACAATGCTCCATGCCCTTCTCATCACAATGCTCCCTGACCCTTTTCATCACAATGCTCCAGGCCCTTGTCATCACAATGCTCCATTACCTTTGCCATCACAATCATCCATGACCTTGTCATAACAATGCTCCATGCCCTTGTCATCAAAATGCGCCATGCCCAATGTCATTGCAATAATCCATGAAACTTGTCAGACCAATGCTCCATGCCCATGTCAACACAATGCTCCTTGCCCTTGTCATCACAATGCTCCATGACCCCTGTCATCGCAATGCTCCATGATTCCACTCATCACAATACTTCATGAACTTTGTCATCACAATGGTCCATGCCCTCGTCATCCCCAGGCTCTGTTACCTTTGTCACCACAATGCTCCATGAATTTTTCATCACAATTCTCTGTGAACCTTGTCATCACAATGCACCATGCCTTTGTCAGCACAATGCTCCATGACCCTTGTCATCACAATGCTCCATGCGCTTGTCAGCAAAATGCTCCATGACCCATGTCATCACAATGTACCATGCGCTTGTCATCAAAATGCTCCACCACATTGTCATCACAATGCTCCATAAAGCTTGTCCTCACAATGCTCCATGCACTTCCCATCAAAATGCTATCTCACCACTGATATCACAATGTTCCATCACTAGTCATCACAATACTCCCTCACCCCTGTCATCACAATGTTCCATGACCCCTGTCATCACAATGCTCCATGACCTTATCATCACAATGCTCCATGACCCCTGACATCACAATGTTCCATAACACCTATCATCAAAATGCTCCATGACCATTTTCATCACAATGCTCCATGACCCCTGACATCACAATGTTCCATAACCCCTCTCGTCAAAATGTTCCATGACACTTTTCATCAAATTGCTCCATGCCCCTGTCATTACAATGTTCCATGTCCTTGTCATCACAATGCTCCATGACCCCTGTCATCGCAATGCTCCATGATTCCACTCATCACAATACTCCAAGCCATTTTCATCACAATGCTCCATGAACACTCACGCAATGCTCCATGCCCTTTTCATCACAAAGCTCCATGACGCTTCTCATCACAATGCACCATGCCCATCACCATAATGCTTCATGCTATTGTCATCACAATGAAATCAAAATGCTCCATGGTCTCTGTCATCACAAGGCTCCAAAACCTTGTGATCACAATGTTCCAAAACACTTGTTATCACAACGCCCCATGACGCTCATCATCATAATTATCCATGGTCTTCTCATCACAATGCTCCAAGACCTTGTCATCATTTTGCTCCATTACCTTTGTCATCAGAAAACTCCATGATACTTGGCATCACAATGCACCATGCCACTGTCATCACAATACTCAATACACATGTCAGAATGCTCCTTGAACCCTGTCATGAAAAGGCTCCATGCCTTTTCCATCACAATGCTACATGCCATTGTCATCACAATGGACCATGACATATGTCATCACAATGCTCCCTGACACCTGTCTTCACAAAACTCTATTACCTTGTCTTCACAATGCTCCATACCCTTGTCATCACAATGCGCCATGCCCACTGTCATCACAATAATCCATGAAACGTGTAAGACCATTGCTCCATGCCCCTATCATCACAATGCTCCATGCCCTTGTCATCACAATGCTCCATGGCGACTGTCATCACAATGCTCCGTGACTCCTGTCATTACAATGCTTCATGACATTTGTCATCACAATGGTCCATGCCCTCGTCATCACATGGCTACTTGACCTTTGTCACCACAATGCTCCATGAACTTTTCATCACAATGCTCTGTGACACTTGTCATCACAATGCTCCAAGACTTTGTCAGCACAATGCTCCATGACACTTGCCAGCAGTATGCTCCTTGAACCCTGTCATGACAAGGCTCCATGCCTTTTTCATCACAATGATCCATGCCATTTTCTTCACAATGCTCCAAGACCCCTGTAATGACAATGCTCCATGCCCTTGTCATCACAAAGCTCCACGAGGCATGTCATCAGAGTGTCCCATGGCCTTCTCATCACAATGCTCCATGCCCTTGTCATCACAATGCTCCAAGACACCTGTAATCCCAATATCCCATGCCCCTGTTCATCAGAATGCTCCATGAGACTTGTCATCACAAAGCTCCATGGTGTTCTCATCACAATGCTCCAGGACCTTGTCATCACCATGCTCCATTCCCTTGTCATCACAATGCTCCATGACACATGTCATCACAATACTCCATGAACATTGTCAGCCCAATTCTCTTTGACTTTCTCATCACAATGCTCCATGACCACTGTCATCACAATGCTCCATTCCCACAGTCATCACAATGCTCCATGAACCCTGACAACAAAATGATCCGGGACTCTTGTCATCCAAATGCTCCATGACACTTGTCATCACAATGATCCATGCCCTTGTCATCCCAATGCTCCATGACCCATGTAATCACAATGCTCCGTGATGCTTGTCACCACAGTGCTCCATGACCCTTGTCATCACCATGCTCCATAACTTTGTCAGCAAAATGCTACATGACCTTTTCATCACCATGCTCCATGAGCTTGTTATCACCAATACTCCATTCCCATTATCATCACAATCCTCCATGAAACTTGGGATCACATTGCTTCATGCCCCTGTCATCACAATGCTCCATGTTCCTGGAAATCAAAATGATCCATGACCTCTGTCATCACAATGCTCCAAACCCTTGTGATCACAATGTTCCATAACACTTGTCATCACAACGCTCCATGATGCCTGTCATCACAATAATCCATGCCCTTGTCATCAAAATGCTCCATGACCATTGTCATCACAATACTCAATACACATGTCATCACAATGCTCCCTGATACTTGTCGTCAGAATGCTCCTTGAACCCTGTCATGAAAAGGCTCCATGCCTTTTTCATCACAATGCTCCATGCCATTGTCATCACAATACTCCACAAGCTTGTCATCACAATGCTCCATGCCCCTTGTCATTACAGTGCTCCATGACGCTCGTCATCACAATTATCTATGGTCTTCTCATCACAATGCTCCACGGTCTTGCCATCACAATGCTCCATGCCCTGGTTATCACAATGCTCCATGACCCTTGTCATCACAATTCTCCTCGTTCTTGTCATCACAATGCTACATGACACTTCTCATCACAATGTTACATGCTCTTGTCATCACAATTCTCCATGCACTTGTCATCGCAATGCTCCTTGAACCCTGTCATAGAAAGTTCCATGAGCTTGTCTTCACAATGCTTCACGACTTGTCATCAAAATTCTCAATGGCCCTTGTCATCACCATACTCCATGTCCTTGTCTTAAAAATGCTCCATGACCCTTGTCATCACAATGCTCCAAGCCCTTATCATCACATTGCTCCATAACCTTTGTCATCACAATCCTCCATGATACTTGGCATCACAATGCTCCATGCCCTTTTCATCACAATGGATCATGTTATATGTCATCACAATGCTCCCTGAAACCTGTCTTCACAATACTCCATGATCTTGTCATCACAATGCTCCATTCACTTGTCATCACAATGTGCCGTGCCCACTCTCTTCACAGTAATACATGAAACTTGTCAGACAATTGCTCCAAGACGCTCTCATCACAATTCTCCATGCCTTTGTCATCACAATGCTCCATGACCCCTGTCATCACAATGCTCTGTGACTCCAGTCATCACAATGCTTCATGACCTTTTCAATCACAATGGTCCATGCCCTCGTCATCACAAGGCTCTGTGACCATTTTCACCACAATTCTCCAAGAACTTTTCATCACAATGCTCCATAACCCTTGTCATCACAATGCTCCATGCGCTTGTCAGCACCATGCTCCATGACCCATATCATCACAATGCGCCATGCACTTCTCATCACATTCCTCCACAACCTTGTCATCACAATGCTCCATGCGCTTGTCAGCACCATGCTCCATGACCCATATCATCACAATGCACCATGCACTTGTCATCACATTCCTCCACAACCTTGTCATCACAATGCTCCATGCCCCTGTCACACAAAGCTCCATGACGCATGTCATCAGAATGCTCCATGGCCTTCTCATCAGAATGCCCCATGCCCTTGTCATCACAAGGCTCCATGACCCTTGTCATCACAATGCTCCAAGACCCATGTAATCACAATGATCCATGCCCCTTGTTATTACAGTGCTCCATAATGCTCGTCATCACAATTATCCATGGCCTTCTCATCACAATGCTCCACGGTCTTTCCATCAAAATGCTCCATGCCCTGGTCATCACAATGCTCCATGTCCCTTGTCCTCACAATTCTCCACGTCCTTGTCATCACAATGCTCCATGACTCTACTTATCACAATGTTACATGCTCTTGTCATCACAATTCTCCATGAAATTGTCATCACAATGCTCCATGACCCCTGTCATGGCAAGCACCATGCACTTGTCATCACAATGCTACACGAACTTGTCATCAAAATTCTCAATGGCCCTTGTCATCACAATGTCCCATGACCCTTGTCATCACAATGCTCCATGACCCTTGTCATCACAATGCTCCATGACCCTTGTCATCACAATGCTCCATGAACTTTGTCATCACATTCCTCCATGACACTTGGCATCACAATGCTCCATGCCATGGTCATCACAATGGACCATGACATATGTCATCACAATGCTCCCTGACACCTGTCTTCACAATACTCTATGACCTTGTCATCACAATGCTCCATACCCTTGTCATCACAATGCGCCATGCCCACTGTCATCACAATAATCCATGAAACGAGTAAGACCAATGCTCCATGCCCCTGTCATCACAATGCTCCATGCCCTTGTCATCACAATGCTCCATGGCGCCTGTCATCACAATGCTCCGTGACTCCAGTCATCACAAAGCTTAATGACATTTGTTATCACCATGGTCCATGCCCTCGTCATCACATGGCTATGTGACCTGTGTCACCACAATGCTCCATGAACTTTCCATCACAATTCTCTGTGACACTTGTCATCACAATGCTCCAAGCCTTTGCCAGCAAAATGCTCCATGAAACTTGCCAGCAGTATTCTCTTTGAACCATGTCATGACAAGGCTCCATGCCTTTTTCATCACAATGATCCATGCCATTTTCTTCACAATGCTCCAAGACCCCTGTAATGACAATGCTCCATGCCCTTGTCATCACAAAGCTCCATGAGGCAAGTCATCAGTGTGCTCCATGGCCTTCTCATCACAATGCTCCATGCCCTTGTCATCACAATGCTCCAAGACACCTGTAATCACAATGCTCCATGCCCCTTTTCATCAGAATGCTCCATGAGACTTGTCATCACAGAGCTCCAAGGTGTTCTCATCACAATGCTCCAGGACCTTGTCATCACCATACTCCATTCCCTTGTCATCACAATGTTCCATGGCCCATGCCATCACAATACTCCATGAACATTGTCAGCCCAATTCTCTTTGACCTTCTCATCACAATGCTCCAGGACCACTGTCATCACAGTGCTCCATGACCACAGTCATCACAATGCTCCATGACCCTGACAACAAAATGATCCGGGACTCTTGTCATCAAAATGCTCCATGACACTTGTCATCACAATGATCCATGCCCTTGTCATCCCAATGCTCCATGACCCCTGTAATCACAATGCTCCGTGATACTTTTCATCACAGTGCTCCATGACCCTTGTCATCACAATGCTCCATGCCTTTGTCAGCAAAATGCTACATGACCTTGTCATCACAATGCTCCATGAGCTTGTTATCACCAATACTCCATTCCCATTGTCATCACAATCCTCCATGAACTTTGGGATCACATTGCTTCATGCCCTTGTCATCACAATGTTCCATGCTCCTTGAATTCAAAATGATCCATGACCTCTGTCATTACAAAGCTCCAAACCCTTGTGATCACTATGTTCCATAGCACTTGTCATCACAACGCTCCATGATGCCTGTCATCACAATAATCCATGCCCTTGTCATCACAGTGCTCCATGACCTTTTTCATCACATTACTCAATACACATGTCATCACAATGCTCCCTGATACTTGTCGTCAGAATGCTCCTTGAATCCTGTCAAGAAAAGGCTCCTTGCCTTTTTCATCACAATGCTCCTTGCCCTTTTCACCACAATGCTCCATGCCATTGTCATCACAAATATCCACGAGCTTGTCATCAGAATGCTCCATGAGCTTGTTATCACCAATACTCCATTCCCATTGTCATCACAATCCTCCAAGAACCTTGGGATCACTTTGCTTCATGCCCTTGTCATCACAATGCTCCATTCTCCATGAAATCAAAATGAACCATGACCTCTGCCATCAGAATGCTCCAAACCCTGTGATCACAATGTTCCATAACACTTGTCATCACAACGCTCCATGATGCCTATCATCACAATAATCCATGACCTTGTCAACACAATGCTCCATGACCTTTGACATCACAATGCTCAATACATAGTCATCACAATGCTCTCTGACACTTGTCATCAGAATGCTGCTTGAACACTGTCATGAAAAGGCTCCATGCCTTGTTCATCACAATGCTCCATGCCATTGTCATCACAATGCTCCACAAGCTTGTCATCAGAATGTTCCATGACACTTGTCATCACAATGCTCCATGACCCCTGTCATGACAATGCTCCATGACACCTGTCATCACAATGCTCCATGCCCCTTGTCATTACAGTGCTCCATGACGCTCGTCATCACAATTATCCGGGGTCTTCTCATCACAGTGCTCCACGGTCTTGCCATCACTATGCTCCATGCCCTGGTCATCACAATGCACCATGTCCCTTTGCATCACAATGCTCCATGACACTTCTCATCAAAATGTTACATGCTCTTGTCATCACAATTCTCCATGCACTTGTCATCGCAATGCTCCATGACCCTGTCATAGAAAGCTCCATGTGCGTGTCATCACAATGCTTCACGAACTTGTCATCAAAATTCTCAATGGAAGTTTTCATCACAATGCTCCATGCCCTTCTCATCACAATGCTCCCTGACCCTTTTCATCACAATGCTCCAGGCCCTTGTCATCACAATGCTCCATTACCTTTGCCATCACAATCATCCATGACCTTGTCATAACAATGCTCCATGCCCTTGTCATCAAAATGCGCCATGCCCAATGTCATTGCAATAATCCATGAAACTTGTCAGACCAATGCTCCATGCCCATGTCAACACAATGCTCCTTGCCCTTGTCATCACAATGCTCCATGACCCCTGTCATCGCAATGCTCCATGATTCCACTCATCACAATACTTCATGAACTTTGTCATCACAATGGTCCATGCCCTCGTCATCCCCAGGCTCTGTTACCTTTGTCACCACAATGCTCCATGAATTTTTCATCACAATTCTCTGTGAACCTTGTCATCACAATGCACCATGCCTTTGTCAGCACAATGCTCCATGACCCTTGTCATCACAATGCTCCATGCGCTTGTCAGCAAAATGCTCCAGGACCCATGTCATCACAATGTACCATGCGCTTGTCATCAAAATGCTCCACCACATTGTCATCACAATGCTCCATAAAGCTTGTCCTCACAATGCTCCATGCACTTCCCATCAAAATGCTATCTCACCACTGATATCACAATGTTCCATCACTAGTCATCACAATACTCCCTCACCCCTGTCATCACAATGTTCCATGACCCCTGTCATCACAATGCTCCATGACCTTATCATCACAATGCTCCATGACCCCTGACATCACAATGTTCCATAACACCTATCATCAAAATGCTCCATGACCATTTTCATCACAATGCTCCATGACCCCTGACATCACAATGTTCCATAACCCCTCTCGTCAAAATGTTCCATGACACTTTTCATCAAATTGCTCCATGCCCCTGTCATTACAATGTTCCATGTCCTTGTCATCACAATGCTCCATGACCCCTGTCATCGCAATGCTCCATGATTCCACTCATCACAATACTCCAAGCCATTTTCATCACAATGCTCCATGAACACTCACGCAATGCTCCATGCCCTTTTCATCACAAAGCTCCATGACGCTTCTCATCACAATTCACCATGCCCATCACCATAATGCTTCATGCTATTGTCATCACAATGAAATCAAAATGCTCCATGGTCTCTGTCATCACAAGGCTCCAAAACCTTGTGATCACAATGTTCCAAAACACTTGTTATCACAACGCCCCATGACGCTCATCATCATAATTATCCATGGTCTTCTCATCACAATGCTCCAAGACCTTGTCATCATTTTGCTCCATTACCTTTGTCATCAGAAAACTCCATGATACTTGGCATCACAATGCACCATGCCACTGTCATCACAATACTCAATACACATGTCAGAATGCTCCTTGAACCCTGTCATGAAAAGGCTCCATGCCTTTTCCATCACAATGCTACATGCCATTGTCATCACAATGCACCATGCCACTGTCATCACAATACTCAATACACATGTCAGAATGCTCCTTGAACCCTGTCATGAAAAGGCTCCATGCCTTTTCCATCACAATGCTACATGCCATTGTCATCACAATGGACCATGACATATGTCATCACAATGCTCCCTGACACCTGTCTTCACAAAACTCTATTACCTTGTCTTCACAATGCTCCATACCCTTGTCATCACAATGCGCCATGCCCACTGTCATCACAATAATCCATGAAACGTGTAAGACCATTGCTCCATGCCCCTATCATCACAATGCTCCATGCCCTTGTCATCACAATGCTCCATGGCGACTGTCATCACAATGCTCCGTGACTCCTGTCATTACAATGCTTCATGACATTTGTCATCACAATGGTCCATGCCCTCGTCATCACATGGCTACTTGACCTTTGTCACCACAATGCTCCATGAACTTTTCATCACAATGCTCTGTGACACTTGTCATCACAATGCTCCAAGACTTTGTCAGCACAATGCTCCATGACACTTGCCAGCAGTATGCTCCTTGAACCCTGTCATGACAAGGCTCCATGCCTTTTTCATCACAATGATCCATGCCATTTTCTTCACAATGCTCCAAGACCCCTGTAATGACAATGCTCCATGCCCTTGTCATCACAAAGCTCCACGAGGCATGTCATCAGAGTGTCCCATGGCCTTCTCATCACAATGCTCCATGCCCTTGTCATCACAATGCTCCAAGACACCTGTAATCCCAATATCCCATGCCCCTGTTCATCAGAATGCTCCATGAGACTTGTCATCACAAAGCTCCATGGTGTTCTCATCACAATGCTCCAGGACCTTGTCATCACCATGCTCCATTCCCTTGTCATCACAATGCTCCATGACACATGTCATCACAATACTCCATGAACATTGTCAGCCCAATTCTCTTTGACTTTCTCATCACAATGCTCCATGACCACTGTCATCACAATGCTCCATTCCCACAGTCATCACAATGCTCCATGAACCCTGACAACAAAATGATCCGGGACTCTTGTCATCCAAATGCTCCATGACACTTGTCATCACAATGATCCATGCCCTTGTCATCCCAATGCTCCATGACCCATGTAATCACAATGCTCCGTGATGCTTGTCACCACAGTGCTCCATGACCCTTGTCATCACCATGCTCCATAACTTTGTCAGCAAAATGCTACATGACCTTTTCATCACCATGCTCCATGAGCTTGTTATCACCAATACTCCATTCCCATTATCATCACAATCCTCCATGAAACTTGGGATCACATTGCTTCATGCCCCTGTCATCACAATGCTCCATGTTCCTGGAAATCAAAATGATCCATGACCTCTGTCATCACAATGCTCCAAACCCTTGTGATCACAATGTTCCATAACACTTGTCATCACAACGCTCCATGATGCCTGTCATCACAATAATCCATGCCCTTGTCATCAAAATGCTCCATGACCATTGTCATCACAATACTCAATACACATGTCATCACAATGCTCCCTGATACTTGTCGTCAGAATGCTCCTTGAACCCTGTCATGAAAAGGCTCCATGCCTTTTTCATCACAATGCTCCATGCCATTGTCATCACAATACTCCACAAGCTTGTCATCACAATGCTCCATGCCCCTTGTCATTACAGTGCTCCATGACGCTCGTCATCACAATTATCTATGGTCTTCTCATCACAATGCTCCACGGTCTTGCCATCACAATGCTCCATGCCCTGGTTATCACAATGCTCCATGACCCTTGTCATCACAATTCTCCTCGTTCTTGTCATCACAATGCTACATGACACTTCTCATCACAATGTTACATGCTCTTGTCATCACAATTCTCCATGCACTTGTCATCGCAATGCTCCTTGAACCCTGTCATAGAAAGTTCCATGAGCTTGTCTTCACAATGCTTCACGACTTGTCATCAAAATTCTCAATGGCCCTTGTCATCACCATACTCCATGTCCTTGTCTTAAAAATGCTCCATGACCCTTGTCATCACAATGCTCCAAGCCCTTATCATCACATTGCTCCATAACCTTTGTCATCACAATCCTCCATGATACTTGGCATCACAATGCTCCATGCCCTTTTCATCACAATGGATCATGTTATATGTCATCATAATGCTCCCTGAAACCTGTCTTCACAATACTCCATGATCTTGTCATCACAATGCTCCATTCACTTGTCATCACAATGTGCCGTGCCCACTCTCTTCACAGTAATACATGAAACTTGTCAGACAATTGCTCCAAGACGCTCTCATCACAATTCTCCATGCCTTTGTCATCACAATGCTCCATGACCCCTGTCATCACAATGCTCTGTGACTCCAGTCATCACAATGCTTCATGACCTTTTCAATCACAGTGGTCCATGCCCTCGTCATCACAAGGCTCTGTGACCATTTTCACCACAATTCTCCAAGAACTTTTCATCACAATGCTCCATAACCCTTGTCATCACAATGCTCCATGCGCTTGTCAGCACCATGCTCCATGACCCATATCATCACAATGCGCCATGCACTTCTCATCACATTCCTCCACAACCTTGTCATCACAATGCTCCATGCGCTTGTCAGCACCATGCTCCATGACCCATATCATCACAATGCACCATGCACTTCTCATCACATTCCTCCACAACCTTGTCATCACAATGCTCCATGCCCCTGTCACACAAAGCTCCATGACACATGTCATCAGAATGCTCCATGGCCTTCTCATCAGAATGCCCCATGTCCTTGTCATCACAAGGCTCCATGACCCTTGTCATCACAATGCTCCAAGACCCATGTAATCACAATGATCCATGCCCCTTGTTATTACAGTGCTCCATAATGCTCGTCATCACAATTATCCATGGCCTTCTCATCACAATGCTCCACGGTCTTTCCATCAAAATGCTCCATGCCCTGGTCATCACAATGCTCCATGTCCCTTGTCCTCACAATTCTCCACGTCCTTGTCATCACAATGCTCCATGACTCTACTTATCACAATGTTATATGCTCTTGTCATCACAATTCTCCATGAAATTGTCATCACAATGCTCCATGACCCCTGTCATGGCAAGCACCATGCACTTGTCATCACAATGCTACACGAACTTGTCATCAAAATTCTCAATGGCCCTTGTCATCACAATGTCCCATGACCCTTGTCATCACAATGCTCCATGACCCTTGTCATCACAATGCTCCATGACCCTTGTCATCACAATGCTCCATGAACTTTGTCATCACATTCCTCCATGACACTTGGCATCACAATGCTCCATGCCATGGTCATCACAATGGACCATGACATATGTCATCACAATGCTCCCTGACACCTGTCTTCACAATACTCTATGACCTTGTCATCACAATGCTCCATACCCTTGTCATCACAATGCGCCATGCCCACTGTCATCACAATAATCCATGAAACGAGTAAGACCAATGCTCCATGCCCCTGTCATCACAATGCTCCATGCCCTTGTCATCACAATGCTCCATGGCGCCTGTCATCACAATGCTCCGTGACTCCAGTCATCACAAAGCTTAATGACATTTGTTATCACCATGGTCCATGCCCTCGTCATCACATGGCTATGTGACCTGTGTCACCACAATGCTCCATGAACTTTCCATCACAATTCTCTGTGACACTTGTCATCACAATGCTCCAAGCCTTTGCCAGCAAAATGCTCCATGAAACTTGCCAGCAGTATTCTCTTTGAACCATGTCATGACAAGGCTCCATGCCTTTTTCATCACAATGATCCATGCCATTTTCTTCACAATGCTCCAAGACCCCTGTAATGACAATGCTCCATGCCCTTGTCATCACAAAGCTCCATGAGGCAAGTCATCAGTGTGCTCCATGGCCTTCTCATCACAATGCTCCATGCCCTTGTCATCACAATGCTCCAAGACACCTGTAATCACAATGCTCCATGCCCCTTTTCATCAGAATGCTCCATGAGACTTGTCATCACAGAGCTCCAAGGTGTTCTCATCACAATGCTCCAGGACCTTGTCATCACCATACTCCATTCCCTTGTCATCACAATGTTCCATGGCCCATGCCATCACAATACTCCATGAACATTGTCAGCCCAATTCTCTTGGACCTTCTCATCACAATGCTCCAGGACCACTGTCATCACAGTGCTCCATGACCACAGTCATCACAATGCTCCATGACCCTGACAACAAAATGATCCGGGACTCTTGTCATCAAAATGCTCCATGACACTTGTCATCACAATGATCCATGCCCTTGTCATCCCAATGCTCCATGACCCCTGTAATCACAATGCTCCGTGATACTTTTCATCACAGTGCTCCATGACCCTTGTCATCACAATGCTCCATGCCTTTGTCAGCAAAATACTACATGACCTTGTCATCACAATGCTCCATGAGCTTGTTATCACCAATACTCCATTCCCATTGTCATCACAATCCTCCATGAACTTTGGGATCACATTGCTTCATGCCCTTGTCATCACAATGTTCCATGCTCCTTGAATTCAAAATGATCCATGACCTCTGTCATTACAAAGCTCCAAACCCTTGTGATCACTATGTTCCATAGCACTTGTCATCACAACGCTCCATGATGCCTGTCATCACAATAATCCATGCCCTTGTCATCACAGTGCTCCATGACCTTTTTCATCACATTACTCAATACACATGTCATCACAATGCTCCCTGATACTTGTCGTCAGAATGCTCCTTGAAACCTGTCAAGAAAAGGCTCCTTGCCTTTTTCATCACAATGCTCCTTGCCCTATTCACCACAATGCTCCATGCCATTGTCATCACAAATATCCACGAGCTTGTCATCAGAATGCTCCATGAGCTTGTTATCACCAATACTCCATTCCCATTGTCATCACAATCCTCCAAGAACCTTGGGATCACTTTGCTTCATGCCCTTGTCATCACAATGCTCCATTCTCCATGAAATCAAAATGAACCATGACCTCTGCCATCAGAATGCTCCAAACCCTGTGATCACAATGTTCCATAACACTTGTCATCACAACGCTCCATGATGCCTATCATCACAATAATCCATGACCTTGTCAACACAATGCTCCATGACCTTTGACATCACAATGCTCAATACATAGTCATCACAATGCTCTCTGACACTTGTCATCAGAATGCTGCTTGAACACTGTCATGAAAAGGCTCCATGCCTTGTTCATCACAATGCTCCATGCCATTGTCATCACAATGCTCCACAAGCTTGTCATCAGAATGTTCCATGACACTTGTCATCACAATGCTCCATGACCCCTGTCATGACAATGCTCCATGACACCTGTCATCACAATGCTCCATGCCCCTTGTCATTACAGTGCTCCATGACGCTCGTCATCACAATTATCCGGGGTCTTCTCATCACAGTGCTCCACGGTCTTGCCATCACTATGCTCCATGCCCTGGTCATCACAATGCACCATGTCCCTTTGCATCACAATGCTCCATGACACTTCTCATCAAAATGTTACATGCTCTTGTCATCACAATTCTCCATGCACTTGTCATCGCAATGCTCCATGACCCTGTCATAGAAAGCTCCATGTGCGTGTCATCACAATGCTTCACGAACTTGTCATCAAAATTCTCAATGGAAGTTTTCATCACAATGCTCCATGCCCTTCTCATCACAATGCTCCCTGACCCTTTTCATCACAATGCTCCAGGCCCTTGTCATCACAATGCTCCATTACCTTTGCCATCACAATCATCCATGACCTTGTCATAACAATGCTCCATGCCCTTGTCATCAAAATGCGCCATGCCCAATGTCATTGCAATAATCCATGAAACTTGTCAGACCAATGCTCCATGCCCATGTCAACACAATGCTCCTTGCCCTTGTCATCACAATGCTCCATGACCCCTGTCATCGCAATGCTCCATGATTCCACTCATCACAATACTTCATGAACTTTGTCATCACAATGGTCCATGCCCTCGTCATCCCCAGGCTCTGTTACCTTTGTCACCACAATGCTCCATGAATTTTTCATCACAATTCTCTGTGAACCTTGTCATCACAATGCACCATGCCTTTGTCAGCACAATGCTCCATGACACTTGTCATCACAATGCTCCATGCGCTTGTCAGCAAAATGCTCCATGACCCATGTCATCACAATGTACCATGCGCTTGTCATCAAAATGCTCCACCACATTGTCATCACAATGCTCCATAAAGCTTGTCCTCACAATGCTCCATGCACTTCCCATCAAAATGCTATCTCACCACTGATATCACAATGTTCCATCACTAGTCATCACAATACTCCCTCACCCCTGTCATCACAATGTTCCATGACCCCTGTCATCACAGTGCTCCATGACCTTATCATCACAATGCTCCATGACCCCTGACATCACAATGTTCCATAACACCTATCATCAAAATGCTCCATGACCATTTTCATCACAATGCTCCATGACCCCTGACATCACAATGTTCCATAACCCCTCTCGTCAAAATGTTCCATGACACTTTTCATCAAATTGCTCCATGCCCCTGTCATTACAATGTTCCATGTCCTTGTCATCACAATGCTCCATGACCCCTGTCATCGCAATGCTCCATGATTCCACTCATCACAATACTCCAAGCCATTTTCATCACAATGCTCCATGAACACTCACGCAATGCTCCATGCCCTTTTCATCACAAAGCTCCATGAGGCTTCTCATCACAATGCACCATGCCCATCATCATAATGCTTCATGCTATTGTCATCACAATGAAATCAAAATGCTCCATGGTCTCTGTCATCACAAGGCTCCAAAACCTTGTGATCACAATGTTCCAAAACACTTGTTATCACAACGCCCCATGACGCTCATCATCATAATTATCCATGGTCTTCTCATCACAATGCTCCAAGACCTTGTCATCATTTTGCTCCATTACCTTTGTCATCAGAAAACTCCATGATACTTGGCATCACAATGCACCATGCCACTGTCATCACAATACTCAATACACATGTCAGAATGCTCCTTGAACCCTGTCATGAAAAGGCTCCATGCCTTTTCCATCACAATGCTACATGCCATTGTCATCACAATGGACCATGACATATGTCATCACAATGCTCCCTGACACCTGTCTTCACAAAACTCTATTACCTTGTCTTCACAATGCTCCATGCTCTTGTCATCACAATGCGCCATGCCCACTGTCATCACAATAATCCATGAAACGTGTAAGACCATTGCTCCATGCCCCTATCATCACAATGCTCCATGCCCTTGTCATCACAATGCTCCATGGCGACTGTCATCACAATGCTCCGTGACTCCTGTCATTACAATGCTTCATGACATTTGTCATCACAATGGTCCATGCCCTCGTCATCACATGGCTACTTGACCTTTGTCACCACAATGCTCCATGAACTTTTCATCACAATGCTCTGTGACACTTGTCATCACAATGCTCCAAGACTTTGTCAGCACAATGCTCCATGACACTTGCCAGCAGTATGCTCCTTGAACCCTGTCATGACAAGGCTCCATGCCTTTTTCATCACAATGATCCATGCCATTTTCTTCACAATGCTCCAAGACCCCTGTAATGACAATGCTCCATGCCCTTGTCATCACAAAGCTCCACGAGGCATGTCATCAGAGTGTCCCATGGCCTTCTCATCACAATGCTCCATGCCCTTGTCATCACAATGCTCCAAGACACCTGTAATCCCAATATCCCATGCCCCTGTTCATCAGAATGCTCCATGAGACTTGTCATCACAAAGCTCCATGGTGTTCTCATCACAATGCTCCAGGACCTTGTCATCACCATGCTCCATTCCCTTGTCATCACAATGCTCCATGACACATGTCATCACAATACTCCATGAACATTGTCAGCCCAATTCTCTTTGACTTTCTCATCACAATGCTCCATGACCACTGTCATCACAATGCTCCATTCCCACAGTCATCACAATGCTCCATGAACCCTGACAACAAAATGATCCGGGACTCTTGTCATCCAAATGCTCCATGACACTTGTCATCACAATGATCCATGCCCTTGTCATCCCAATGCTCCATGACCCATGTAATCACAATGCTCCGTGATGCTTGTCACCACAGTGCTCCATGACCCTTGTCATCACCATGCTCCATAACTTTGTCAGCAAAATGCTACATGACCTTTTCATCACCATGCTCCATGAGCTTGTTATCACCAATACTCCATTCCCATTATCATCACAATCCTCCATGAAACTTGGGATCACATTGCTTCATGCCCCTGTCATCACAATGCTCCATGTTCCTGGAAATCAAAATGATCCATGACCTCTGTCATCACAATGCTCCAAACCCTTGTGATCACAATGTTCCATAACACTTGTCATCACAACGCTCCATGATGCCTGTCATCACAATAATCCATGCCCTTGTCATCAAAATGCTCCATGACCATTGTCATCACAATACTCAATACACATGTCATCACAATGCTCCCTGATACTTGTCGTCAGAATGCTCCTTGAACCCTGTCATGAAAAGGCTCCATGCCTTTTTCATCACAATGCTCCATGCCATTGTCATCACAATACTCCACAAGCTTGTCATCACAATGCTCCATGCCCCTTGTCATTACAGTGCTCCATGACGCTCGTCATCACAATTATCTATGGTCTTCTCATCACAATGATCCACGGTCTTGCCATCACAATGCTCCATGCCCTGGTTATCACAATGCTCCATGACCCTTGTCATCACAATTCTCCTCGTTCTTGTCATCACAATGCTACATGACACTTCTCATCACAATGTTACATGCTCTTGTCATCACAATTCTCCATGCACTTGTCATCGCAATGCTCCTTGAACCCTGTCATAGAAAGTTCCATGAGCTTGTCTTCACAATGCTTCACGACTTGTCATCAAAATTCTCAATGGCCCTTGTCATCACCATACTCCATGTCCTTGTCTTAAAAATGCTCCATGACCCTTGTCATCACAATGCTCCAAGCCCTTATCATCACATTGCTCCATAACCTTTGTCATCACAATCCTCCATGATACTTGGCATCACAATGCTCCATGCCCTTTTCATCACAATGGATCATGTTATATGTCATCACAATGCTCCCTGAAACCTGTCTTCACAATACTCCATGATCTTGTCATCACAATGCTCCATTCACTTGTCATCACAATGTGCCGTGCCCACTCTCTTCACAGTAATACATGAAACTTGTCAGACAATTGCTCCAAGACGCTCTCATCACAATTCTCCATGCCTTTGTCATCACAATGCTCCATGACCCCTGTCATCACAATGCTCTGTGACTCCAGTCATCACAATGCTTCATGACCTTTTCAATCACAATGGTCCATGCCCTCGTCATCACAAGGCTCTGTGACCATTTTCACCACAATTCTCCAAGAACTTTTCATCACAATGCTCCATAACCCTTGTCATCACAATGCTCCATGCGCTTGTCAGCACCATGCTCCATGACCCATATCATCACAATGCGCCATGCACTTCTCATCACATTCCTCCACAACCTTGTCATCACAATGCTCCATGCGCTTGTCAGCACCATGCTCCATGACCCATATCATCACAATGCACCATGCACTTGTCATCACATTCCTCCACAACCTTGTCATCACAAAGCTCCATGCCCCTGTCACACAAAGCTCCATGACGCATGTCATCAGAATGCTCCATGGCCTTCTCATCAGAATGCCCCATGCCCTTGTCATCACAAGGCTCCATGACCCTTGTCATCACAATGCTCCAAGACCCATGTAATCACAATGATCCATGCCCCTTGTTATTACAGTGCTCCATAATGCTCGTCATCACAATTATCCATGGCCTTCTCATCACAATGCTCCACGGTCTTTCCATCAAAATGCTCCATGCCCTGGTCATCACAATGCTCCATGTCCCTTGTCCTCACAATTCTCCACGTCCTTGTCATCACAATTCTCCATGACTCTACTTATCACAATGTTACATGCTCTTGTCATCACAATTCTCCATGAAATTGTCATCACAATGCTCCATGACCCCTGTCATGGCAAGCACCATGCACTTGTCATCACAATGCTACACGAACTTGTCATCAAAATTCTCAATGGCCCTTGTCATCACAATGTCCCATGACCCTTGTCATCACAATGCTCCATGACCCTTGTCATCACAATGCTCCATGACCCTTGTCATCACAATGCTCCATGAACTTTGTCATCACATTCCTCCATGACACTTGGCATCACAATGCTCCATGCCATGGTCATCACAATGGACCATGACATATGTCATCACAATGCTCCCTGACACCTGTCTTCACAATACTCTATGACCTTGTCATCACAATGCTCCATACCCTTGTCATCACAATGCGCCATGCCCACTGTCATCACAATAATCCATGAAACGAGTAAGACCAATGCTCCATGCCCCTGTCATCACAATGCTCCATGCCCTTGTCATCACAATGCTCCATGGCGCCTGTCATCACAATGCTCCGTGACTCCAGTCATCACAAAGCTTAATGACATTTGTTATCACCATGGTCCATGCCCTCGTCATCACATGGCTATGTGACCTGTGTCACCACAATGCTCCATGAACTTTCCATCACAATTCTCTGTGACACTTGTCATCACAATGCTCCAAGCCTTTGCCAGCAAAATGCTCCATGAAACTTGCCAGCAGTATTCTCTTTGAACCATGTCATGACAAGGCTCCATGCCTTTTTCATCACAATGATCCATGCCATTTTCTTCACAATGCTCCAAGACCCCTGTAATGACAATGCTCCATGCCCTTGTCATCACAAAGCTCCATGAGGCAAGTCATCAGTGTGCTCCATGGCCTTCTCATCACAATGCTCCATGCCCTTGTCATCACAATGCTCCAAGACACCTGTAATCACAATGCTCCATGCCCCTTTTCATCAGAATGCTCCATGAGACTTGTCATCACAAAGCTCCAAGGTGTTCTCATCACAATGCTCCAGGACCTTGTCATCACCATACTCCATTCCCTTGTCATCACAATGTTCCATGGCCCATGCCATCACAATACTCCAAGAACATTGTCAGCCCAATTCTCTTTGACCTTCTCATCACAATGCTCCAGGACCACTGTCATCACAGTGCTCCATGACCACAGTCATCACAATGCTCCATGACCCTGACAACAAAATGATCCGGGACTCTTGTCATCAAAATGCTCCATGACACTTGTCATCACAATGATCCATGCCCTTGTCATCCCAATGCTCCATGACCCCTGTAATCACAATGCTCCGTGATACTTTTCATCACAGTGCTCCATGACCCTTGTCATCACAATGCTCCATGCCTTTGTCAGCAAAATGCTACATGACCTTGTCATCACAATGCTCCATGAGCTTGTTATCACCAATACTCCATTCCCATTGTCATCACAATCCTCCATGAACTTTGGGATCACATTGCTTCATGCCCTTGTCATCACAATGTTCCATGCTCCTTGAATTCAAAATGATCCATGACCTCTGTCATTACAAAGCTCCAAACCCTTGTGATCACTATGTTCCATAGCACTTGTCATCACAACGCTCCATGATGCCTGTCATCACAATAATCCATGCCCTTGTCATCACAGTGCTCCATGACCTTTTTCATCACATTACTCAATACACATGTCATCACAATGCTCCCTGATACTTGTCGTCAGAATGCTCCTTGAATCCTGTCAAGAAAAGGCTCCTTGCCTTTTTCATCACAATGCTCCTTGCCCTTTTCACCACAGTGCTCCATGCCATTGTCATCACAAATATCCACGAGCTTGTCATCAGAATGCTCCATGAGCTTGTTATCACCAATACTCCATTCCCATTGTCATCACAATCCTCCAAGAACCTTGGGATCACTTTGCTTCATGCCCTTGTCATCACAATGCTCCATTCTCCATGAAATCAAAATGAACCATGACCTCTGCCATCAGAATGCTCCAAACCCTGTGATCACAATGTTCCATAACACTTGTCATCACAACGCTCCATGATGCCTATCATCACAATAATCCATGACCTTGTCATCACAATGCTCCATGACCTTTGACATCACAATGCTCAATACATAGTCATCACAATGCTCTCTGACACTTGTCATCAGAATGCTGCTTGAACACTGTCATGAAAAGGCTCCATGCCTTGTTCATCACAATGCTCCATGCCATTGTCATCACAATGCTCCACAAGCTTGTCATCAGAATGTTCCATGACACTTGTCATCACAATGCTCCATGACCCCTGTCATGACAATGCTCCATGACACCTGTCATCACAATGCTCCATGCCCCTTGTCATTACAGTGCTCCATGACGCTCGTCATCACAATTATCCGGGGTCTTCTCATCACAGTGCTCCACGGTCTTGCCATCACTATGCTCCATGCCCTGGTCATCACAATGCACCATGTCCCTTTGCATCACAATGCTCCATGACACTTCTCATCAAAATGTTACATGCTCTTGTCATCACAATTCTCCATGCACTTGTCATCGCAATGCTCCATGACCCTGTCATAGAAAGCTCCATGTGCGTGTCATCACAATGCTTCACGAACTTGTCATCAAAATTCTCAATGGAAGTTTTCATCACAATGCTCCATGCCCTTCTCATCACAATGCTCCCTGACCCTTTTCATCACAATGCTCCAGGCCCTTGTCATCACAATGCTCCATTACCTTTGCCATCACAATCATCCATGACCTTGTCATAACAATGCTCCATGCCCTTGCCATCAAAATGCGCCATGCCCAATGTCATTGCAATAATCCATGAAACTTGTCAGACCAATGCTCCATGCCCATGTCAACACAATGCTCCTTGCCCTTGTCATCACAATGCTCCATGACCCCTGTCATCGCAATGCTCCATGATTCCACTCATCACAATACTTCATGAACTTTGTCATCACAATGGTCCATGCCCTCGTCATCCCCAGGCTCTGTTACCTTTGTCACCACAATGCTCCATGAATTTTTCATCACAATTCTCTGTGAACCTTGTCATCACAATGCACCATGCCTTTGTCAGCACAATGCTCCATGACCCTTGTCATCACAATGCTCCATGCGCTTGTCAGCAAAATGCTCCATGACCCATGTCATCACAATGTACCATGCGCTTGTCATCAAAATGCTCCACCACATTGTCATCACAATGCTCCATAAAGCTTGTCCTCACAATGCTCCATGCACTTCCCATCAAAATGCTATCTCACCACTGATATCACAATGTTCCATCACTAGTCATCACAATACTCCCTCACCCCTGTCATCACAATGTTCCATGACCCCTGTCATCACAATGCTCCATGACCTTATCATCACAATGCTCCATGACCCCTGACATCACAATGTTCCATAACACCTATCATCAAAATGCTCCATGACCATTTTCATCACAATGCTCCATGACCCCTGACATCACAATGTTCCATAACCCCTCTCGTCAAAATGTTCCATGACACTTTTCATCAAATTGCTCCATGCCCCTGTCATTACAATGTTCCATGTCCTTGTCATCACAATGCTCCATGACCCCTGTCATCGCAATGCTCCATGATTCCACTCATCACAATACTCCAAGCCATTTTCATCACAATGCTCCATGAACACTCACGCAATGCTCCATGCCCTTTTCATCACAAAGCTCCATGACGCTTCTCATCACAATGCACCATGCCCATCATCATAATGCTTCATGCTATTGTCATCACAATGAAATCAAAATGCTCCATGGTCTCTGTCATCACAAGGCTCCAAAACCTTGTGATCACAATGTTCCAAAACACTTGTTATCACAACGCCCCATGACGCTCATCATCATAATTATCCATGGACTTCTCATCACAATGCTCCAAGACCTTGTCATCATTTTGCTCCATTACCTTTGTCATCAGAAAACTCCATGATACTTGGCATCACAATGCACCATGCCACTGTCATCACAATACTCAATACACATGTCAGAATGCTCCTTGAACCCTGTCATGAAAAGGCTCCATGCCTTTTCCATCACAATGCTACATGCCATTGTCATCACAATGGACCATGACATATGTCATCACAATGCTCCCTGACACCTGTCTTCACAAAACTCTATTACCTTGTCTTCACAATGCTCCATGCCCTTGTCATCACAATGCGCCATGCCCACTGTCATCACAATAATCCATGAAACGTGTAAGACCATTGCTCCATGCCCCTATCATCACAATGCTCCATGCCCTTGTCATCACAATGCTCCATGGCGACTGTCATCACAATGCTCCGTGACTCCTGTCATTACAATGCTTCATGACATTTGTCATCACAATGGTCCATGCCCTCGTCATCACATGGCTACTTGACCTTTGTCACCACAATGCTCCATGAACTTTTCATCACAATGCTCTGTGACACTTGTCATCACAATGCTCCAAGACTTTGTCAGCACAATGCTCCATGACACTTGCCAGCAGTATGCTCCTTGAACCCTGTCATGACAAGGCTCCATGCCTTTTTCATCACAATGATCCATGCCATTTTCTTCACAATGCTCCAAGACCCCTGTAATGACAATGCTCCATGCCCTTGTCATCACAAAGCTCCACGAGGCATGTCATCAGAGTGTCCCATGGCCTTCTCATCACAATGCTCCATGCCCTTGTCATCACAATGCTCCAAGACACCTGTAATCCCAATATCCCATGCCCCTGTTCATCAGAATGCTCCATGAGACTTGTCATCACAAAGCTCCATGGTGTTCTCATCACAATGCTCCAGGACCTTGTCATCACCATGCTCCATTCCCTTGTCATCACAATGCTCCATGACACATGTCATCACAATACTCCATGAACATTGTCAGCCCAATTCTCTTTGACTTTCTCATCACAATGCTCCATGACCACTGTCATCACAATGCTCCATTCCCACAGTCATCACAATGCTCCATGAACCCTGACAACAAAATGATCCGGGACTCTTGTCATCCAAATGCTCCATGACACTTGTCATCACAATGATCCATGCCCTTGTCATCCCAATGCTCCATGACCCATGTAATCACAATGCTCCGTGATGCTTGTCACCACAGTGCTCCATGACCCTTGTCATCACCATGCTCCATAACTTTGTCAGCAAAATGCTACATGACCTTTTCATCACCATGCTCCATGAGCTTGTTATCACCAATACTCCATTCCCATTATCATCACCATCCTCCATGAAACTTGGGATCACATTGCTTCATGCCCCTGTCATCACAATGCTCCATGTTCCTGGAAATCAAAATGATCCATGACCTCTGTCATCACAATGCTCCAAACCCTTGTGATCACAATGTTCCATAACACTTGTCATCACAACGCTCCATGATGCCTGTCATCACAATAATCCATGCCCTTGTCATCAAAATGCTCCATGACCATTGTCATCACAATACTCAATACACATGTCATCACAATGCTCCCTGATACTTGTCGTCAGAATGCTCCTTGAACCCTGTCATGAAAAGGCTCCATGCCTTTTTCATCACAATGCTCCATGCCATTGTCATCACAATACTCCACAAGCTTGTCATCACAATGCTCCATGCCCCTTGTCATTACAGTGCTCCATGACGCTCGTCATCACAATTATCTATGGTCTTCTCATCACAATGCTCCACGGTCTTGCCATCACAATGCTCCATGCCCTGGTTATCACAATGCTCCATGACCCTTGTCATCACAATTCTCCTCGTTCTTGTCATCACAATGCTACATGACACTTCTCATCACAATGTTACATGCTCTTGTCATCACAATTCTCCATGCACTTGTCATCGCAATGCTCCTTGAACCCTGTCATAGAAAGTTCCATGAGCTTGTCTTCACAATGCTTCACGACTTGTCATCAAAATTCTCAATGGCCCTTGTCATCACCATACTCCATGTCCTTGTCTTAAAAATGCTCCATGACCCTTGTCATCACAATGCTCCAAGCCCTTATCATCACATTGCTCCATAACCTTTGTCATCACAATCCTCCATGATACTTGGCATCACAATGCTCCATGCCCTTTTCATCACAATGGATCATGTTATATGTCATCACAATGCTCCCTGAAACCTGTCTTCACAATACTCCATGATCTTGTCATCACAATGCTCCATTCACTTGTCATCACAATGTGCCGTGCCCACTCTCTTCACAGTAATACATGAAACTTGTCAGACAATTGCTCCAAGACGCTCTCATCACAATTCTCCATGCCTTTGTCATCACAATGCTCCATGACCCCTGTCATCACAATGCTCTGTGACTCCAGTCATCACAATGCTTCATGACCTTTTCAATCACAATGGTCCATGCCCTCGTCATCACAAGGCTCTGTGACCATTTTCACCACAATTCTCCAAGAACTTTTCATCACAATGCTCCATAACCCTTGTCATCACAATGCTCCATGCGCTTGTCAGCACCATGCTCCATGACCCATATCATCACAATGCGCCATGCACTTCTCATCACATTCCTCCACAACCTTGTCATCACAATGCTCCATGCGCTTGTCAGCACCATGCTCCATGACCCATATCATCACAATGCACCATGCACTTGTCATCACATTCCTCCACAAACTTGTCATCACAATGCTCCATGCCCCTGTCACACAAAGCTCCATGACGCATGTCATCAGAATGCTCCATGGCCTTCTCATCAGAATGCCCCATGCCCTTGTCATCACAAGGCTCCATGACCCTTGTCATCACAATGCTCCAAGACCCATGTAATCACAATGATCCATGCCCCTTGTTATTACAGTGCTCCATAATGCTCGTCATCACAATTATCCATGGCCTTCTCATCACAATGCTCCACGGTCTTTCCATCAAAATGCTCCATGCCCTGGTCATCACAATGCTCCATGTCCCTTGTCCTCACAATTCTCCACGTCCTTGTCATCACAATGCTCCATGACTCTACTTATCACAATGTTACATGCTCTTGTCATCACAATTCTCCATGAAATTGTCATCACAATGCTCCATGACCCCTGTCATGGCAAGCACCATGCACTTGTCATCACAATGCTACACGAACTTGTCATCAAAATTCTCAATGGCCCTTGTCATCACAATGTCCCATGACCCTTGTCATCACAATGCTCCATGACCCTTGTCATCACAATGCTCCATGACCCTTGTCATCACAATGCTCCATGAACTTTGTCATCACATTCCTCCATGACACTTGGCATCACAATGCTCCATGCCATGGTCATCACAATGGACCATGACATATGTCATCACAATGCTCCCTGACACCTGTCTTCACAATACTCTATGACCTTGTCATCACAATGCTCCATACCCTTGTCATCACAATGCGCCATGCCCACTGTCATCACAATAATCCATGAAACGAGTAAGACCAATGCTCCATGCCCCTGTCATCACAATGCTCCATGCCCTTGTCATCACAATGCTCCATGGCGCCTGTCATCACAATGCTCCGTGACTCCAGTCATCACAAAGCTTAATGACATTTGTTATCACCATGGTCCATGCCCTCGTCATCACATGGCTATGTGACCTGTGTCACCACAATGCTCCATGAACTTTCCATCACAATTCTCTGTGACACTTGTCATCACAATGCTCCAAGCCTTTGCCAGCAAAATGCTCCATGAAACTTGCCAGCAGTATTCTCTTTGAACCATGTCATGACAAGGCTCCATGCCTTTTTCATCACAATGATCCATGCCATTTTCTTCACAATGCTCCAAGACCCCTGTAATGACAATGCTCCATGCCCTTGTCATCACAAAGCTCCATGAGGCAAGTCATCAGTGTGCTCCATGGCCTTCTCATCACAATGCTCCATGCCCTTGTCATCACAATGCTCCAAGACACCTGTAATCACAATGCTCCATGCCCCTTTTCATCAGAATGCTCCATGAGACTTGTCATCACAAAGCTCCAAGGTGTTCTCATCACAATGCTCCAGGACCTTGTCATCACCATACTCCATTCCCTTGTCATCACAATGTTCCATGGCCCATGCCATCACAATACTCCATGAACATTGTCAGCCCAATTCTCTTTGACCTTCTCATCACAATGCTCCAGGACCACTGTCATCACAGTGCTCCATGACCACAGTCATCACAATGCTCCATGACCCTGACAACAAAATGATCCGGGACTCTTGTCATCAAAATGCTCCATGACACTTGTCATCACAATGATCCATGCCCTTGTCATCCCAATGCTCCATGACCCCTGTAATCACAATGCTCCGTGATACTTTTCATCACAGTGCTCCATGACCCTTGTCATCACAATGCTCCATGCCTTTGTCAGCAAAATGCTACATGACCTTGTCAGCAAAATGCTCCATGAGCTTGTTATCACCAATACTCCATTCCCATTGTCATCACAATCCTCCATGAACTTTGGGATCACATTGCTTCATGCCCTTGTCATCACAATGTTCCATGCTCCTTGAATTCAAAATGATCCATGACCTCTGTCATTACAAAGCTCCAAACCCTTGTGATCACTATGTTCCATAGCACTTGTCATCACAACGCTCCATGATGCCTGTCATCACAATAATCCATGCCCTTGTCATCACAGTGCTCCATGACCTTTTTCATCACATTACTCAATACACATGTCATCACAATGCTCCCTGATACTTGTCGTCAGAATGCTCCTTGAATCCTGTCAAGAAAAGGCTCCTTGCCTTTTTCATCACAATGCTCCTTGCCCTTTTCACCACAGTGCTCCATGCCATTGTCATCACAAATATCCACGAGCTTGTCATCAGAATGCTCCATGAGCTTGTTATCACCAATACTCCATTCCCATTGTCATCACAATCCTCCAAGAACCTTGGGATCACTTTGCTTCATGCCCTTGTCATCACAATGCTCCATTCTCCATGAAATCAAAATGAACCATGACCTCTGCCATCAGAATGCTCCAAACCCTGTGATCACAATGTTCCATAACACTTGTCATCACAACGCTCCATGATGCCTATCATCACAATAATCCATGACCTTGTCATCACAATGCTCCATGACCTTTGACATCACAATGCTCAATACATAGTCATCACAATGCTCTCTGACACTTGTCATCAGAATGCTGCTTGAACACTGTCATGAAAAGGCTCCATGCCTTGTTCATCACAATGCTCCATGCCATTGTCATCACAATGCTCCACAAGCTTGTCATCAGAATGTTCCATGACACTTGTCATCACAATGCTCCATGACCCCTGTCATGACAATGCTCCATGACACCTGTCATCACAATGCTCCATGCCCCTTGTCATTACAGTGCTCCATGACGCTCGTCATCACAATTATCCGGGGTCTTCTCATCACAGTGCTCCACGGTCTTGCCATCACTATGCTCCATGCCCTGGTCATCACAATGCACCATGTCCCTTTGCATCACAATGCTCCATGACACTTCTCATCAAAATGTTACATGCTCTTGTCATCACAATTCTCCATGCACTTGTCATCGCAATGCTCCATGACCCTGTCATAGAAAGCTCCATGTGCGTGTCATCACAATGCTTCACGAACTTGTCATCAAAATTCTCAATGGAAGTTTTCATCACAATGCTCCATGCCCTTCTCATCACAATGCTCCCTGACCCTTTTCATCACAATGCTCCAGGCCCTTGTCATCACAATGCTCCATTACCTTTGCCATCACAATCATCCATGACCTTGTCATAACAATGCTCCATGCCCTTGTCATCAAAATGCGCCATGCCCAATGTCATTGCAATAATCCATGAAACTTGTCAGACCAATGCTCCATGCCCATGTCAACACAATGCTCCTTGCCCTTGTCATCACAATGCTCCATGACCCCTGTCATCGCAATGCTCCATGATTCCACTCATCACAATACTTCATGAACTTTGTCATCACAATGGTCCATTCCCTCGTCATCCCCAGGCTCTGTTACCTTTGTCACCACAATGCTCCATTAATTTTTCATCACAATTCTCTGTGAACATTGTCATCACAATGCACCATGCCATTGTCAGCACAATGCTCCATGACACTTGTCATCACAATGATCCATGCCCTTGTCATCCCAATGCTCCATGACCCATGTAATCACAATGCTCCGTGATGCTTGTCACCACAGTGCTCCATGACCCTTGTCATCACCATGCTCCATAACTTTGTCAGCAAAATGCTACATGACCTTTTCATCACCATGCTCCATGAGCTTGTTATCACCAATACTCCATTCCCATTATCATCACCATCCTCCATGAAACTTGGGATCACATTGCTTCATGCCCCTGTCATCACAATGCTCCATGTTCCTGGAAATCAAAATGATCCATGACCTCTGTCATCACAATGCTCCAAACCCTTGTGATCACAATGTTCCATAACACTTGTCATCACAACGCTCCATGATGCCTGTCATCACAATAATCCATGCCCTTGTCATCAAAATGCTCCATGACCATTGTCATCACAATACTCAATACACATGTCATCACAATGCTCCCTGATACTTGTCGTCAGAATGCTCCTTGAACCCTGTCATGAAAAGGCTCCATGCCTTTTTCATCACAATGCTCCATGCCATTGTCATCACAATACTCCACAAGCTTCTCATCACAATGCTCCATGCCCCTTGTCATTACAGTGCTCCATGACGCTCGTCATCACAATTATCTATGGTCTTCTCATCACAATGATCCACGGTCTTGCCATCACAATGCTCCATGCCCTGGTTATCACAATGCTCCATGACCCTTGTCATCACAATTCTCCTCATTCTTGTCATCACAATGCTACATGACACTTCTCATCACAATGTTACATGCTCTTGTCATCACAATTCTCCATGAACTTGTCATCGCAATGCTCCTTGAACCCTGTCATAGAAAGTTCCATGAGCTTGTCTTCACAATGCTTCACGACTTGTCATCAAAATTCTCAATGGCCCTTGTCATCACCATACTCCATGTCCTTGTCTTAAAAATGCTCCATGACCCTTGTCATCACAATGCTCCAAGCCCTTATCATCACATTGCTCCATAACCTTTGTCATCACAATCCTCCATGATACTTGGCATCACAATGCTCCATGCCCTTTTCATCACAATGGATCATGTTATATGTCATCATAATGCTCCCTGAAACCTGTCTTCACAATACTCCATGATCTTGTCATCACAATGCTCCATTCACTTGTCATCACAATGTGCCGTGCCCACTCTCTTCACAGTAATACATGAAACTTGTCAGACAATTGCTCCAAGACGCTCTCATCACAATTCTCCATGCCTTTGTCATCACAATGCTCCATGACCCCTGTCATCACAATGCTCTGTGACTCCAGTCATCACAATGCTTCATGACCTTTTCAATCACAATGGTCCATGCCCTCGTCATCACAAGGCTCTGTGACAATTTTCACCACAATTCTCCAAGAACTTTTCATCACAATGCTCCATGCACTTGTCAGCACCATGCTCCATGACCCATATCATCACAATGCGCCATGCACTTCTCATCACATTCCTCCACAACCTTGTCATCACAATGCTCCATGCGCTTGTCAGCACCATGCTCCATGACCCATATCATCACAATGCACCATGCACTTGTCATCACATTCCTCCACAACCTTGTCATCACAATGCTCCATGCCCCTGTCACACAAAGCTCCATGACACATGTCATCAGAATGCTCCATGGCCTTCTCATCAGAATGCCCCATGCCCTTGTCATCACAAGGCTCCATGACCCTTGTCATCACAATGCTCCAAGACCCATGTAATCACAATGATCCATGCCCCTTGTTATTACAGTGCTCCATAATGCTCGTCATCACAATTATCCATGGCCTTCTCATCACAATGCTCCACGGTCTTTCCATCAAAATGCTCCATGCCCTGGTCATCACAATGCTCCATGTCCCTTGTCCTCACAATTCTCCACGTCCTTGTCATCACAATGCTCCATGACTCTACTTATCACAATGTTACATGCTCTTGTCATCACAATTCTCCATGAAATTGTCATCACAATGCTCCATGACCCCTGTCATGGCAAGCACCATGCACTTGTCATCACAATGCTACACGAACTTGTCATCAAAATTCTCAATGGCCCTTGTCATCACAATGTCCCATGACCCTTGTCATCACAATGCTCCATGACCCTTGTCATCACAATGCTCCATGACCCTTGTCATCACAATGCTCCATGAACTTTGTCATCACATTCCTCCATGACACTTGGCATCACAATGCTCCATGCCATGGTCATCACAATGGACCATGACATATGTCATCACAATGCTCCCTGACACCTGTCTTCACAATACTCTATGACCTTGTCATCACAATGCTCCATACCCTTGTCATCACAATGCGCCATGCCCACTGTCATCACAATAATCCATGAAACGAGTAAGACCAATGCTCCATGCCCCTGTCATCACAATGCTCCATGCCCTTGTCATCACAATGCTCCATGGCGCCTGTCATCACAATGCTCCGTGACTCCAGTCATCACAAAGCTTAATGACATTTGTTATCACCATGGTCCATGCCCTCGTCATCACATGGCTATGTGACCTGTGTCACCACAATGCTCCATGAACTTTCCATCACAATTCTCTGTGACACTTGTCATCACAATGCTCCAAGCCTTTGCCAGCAAAATGCTCCATGAAACTTGCCAGCAGTATTCTCTTTGAACCATGTCATGACAAGGCTCCATGCCTTTTTCATCACAATGATCCATGCCATTTTCTTCACAATGCTCCAAGACCCCTGTAATGACAATGCTCCATGCCCTTGTCATCACAAAGCTCCATGAGGCAAGTCATCAGTGTGCTCCATGGCCTTCTCATCACAATGCTCCATGCCCTTGTCATCACAATGCTCCAAGACACCTGTAATCACAATGCTCCATGCCCCTTTTCATCAGAATGCTCCATGAGACTTGTCATCACAAAGCTCCAAGGTGTTCTCATCACAATGCTCCAGGACCTTGTCATCACCATACTCCATTCCCTTGTCATCACAATGTTCCATGGCCCATGCCATCACAATACTCCATGAACATTGTCAGCCCAATTCTCTTTGACCTTCTCATCACAATGCTCCAGGACCACTGTCATCACAGTGCTCCATGACCACAGTCATCACAATGCTCCATGACCCTGACAACAAAATGATCCGGGACTCTTGTCATCAAAATGCTCCATGACACTTGTCATCACAATGATCCATGCCCTTGTCATCCCAATGCTCCATGACCCCTGTAATCACAATGCTCCGTGATACTTTTCATCACAGTGCTCCATGACCCTTGTCATCACAATGCTCCATGCCTTTGTCAGCAAAATGCTACATGACCTTGTCAGCAAAATGCTCCATGAGCTTGTTATCACCAATACTCCATTCCCATTGTCATCACAATCCTCCATGAACTTTGGGATCACATTGCTTCATGCCCTTGTCATCACAATGTTCCATGCTCCTTGAATTCAAAATGATCCATGACCTCTGTCATTACAAAGCTCCAAACCCTTGTGATCACTATGTTCCATAGCACTTGTCATCACAACGCTCCATGATGCCTGTCATCACAATAATCCATGCCCTTGTCATCACAGTGCTCCATGACCTTTTTCATCACATTACTCAATACACATGTCATCACAATGCTCCCTGATACTTGTCGTCAGAATGCTCCTTGAATACTGTCAAGAAAAGGCTCCTTGCCTTTTTCATCACAATGCTCCTTGCCCTTTTCACCACAGTGCTCCATGCCATTGTCATCACAAATATCCACGAGCTTGTCATCAGAATGCTCCATGAGCTTGTTATCACCAATACTCCATTCCCATTGTCATCACAATCCTCCAAGAACCTTGGGATCACTTTGCTTCATGCCCTTGTCATCACAATGCTCCATTCTCCATGAAATCAAAATGAACCATGACCTCTGCCATCAGAATGCTCCAAACCCTGTGATCACAATGTTCCATAACACTTGTCATCACAACGCTCCATGATGCCTATCATCACAATAATCCATGACCTTGTCATCACAATGCTCCATAACCCTTGTCATCACAATGCTCCATGCGCTTGTCAGCACCATGCTCCATGACCCATATCATCACAATGCGTCATGCACTTCTCATCACATTCCTCCACAACCTTGTCATCACAATGCTCCATGCGCTTGTCAGCACCATGCTCCATGACCCATATCATCACAATGCACCATGCACTTCTCATCACATTCCTCCACAACCTTGTCATCACAATGCTCCATGCCCCTGTCACACAAAGCTCCATGACGCATGTCATCAGAATGCTCCATGGCCTTCTCATCAGAATGCCCCATGCCCTTGTCATCACAAGGCTCCATGACCCTTGTCATCACAATGCTCCAAGACCCATGTAATCACAATGATCCATGCCCCTTGTTATTACAGTGCTCCATAATGCTCGTCATCACAATTATCCATGGCCTTCTCATCACAATGCTCCACGGTCTTTCCATCAAAATGCTCCATGCCCTGGTCATCACAATGCTCCATGTCCCTTGTCCTCACAATTCTCCACGTCCTTGTCATCACAATGCTCCATGACTCTACTTATCACAATGTTACATGCTCTTGTCATCACAATTCTCCATGAAATTGTCATCACAATGCTCCATGACCCCTGTCATGGCAAGCACCATGCACTTGTCATCACAATGCTACACGAACTTGTCATCAAAATTCTCAATGGCCCTTGTCATCACAATGTCCCATGACCCTTGTCATCACAATGCTCCATGACCCTTGTCATCACAATGCTCCATGACCCTTGTCATCACAATGCTCCATGAACTTTGTCATCACATTCCTCCATGACACTTGGCATCACAATGCTCCATGCCATGGTCATCACAATGGACCATGACATATGTCATCACAATGCTCCCTGACACCTGTCTTCACAATACTCTATGACCTTGTCATCACAATGCTCCATACCCTTGTCATCACAATGCGCCATGCCCACTGTCATCACAATAATCCATGAAACGAGTAAGACCAATGCTCCATGCCCCTGTAATCACAATGCTCCATGCCCTTGTCATCACAATGCTCCATGACCTTTGACATCACAATGCTCAATACATAGTCATCACAATGCTCTCTGACACTTGTCATCAGAATGCTGCTTGAACACTGTCATGAAAAGGCTCCATGCCTTGTTCATCACAATGCTCCATGCCATTGTCATCACAGTGCTCCACAAGCTTGTCATCAGAATGTTCCATGACACTTGTCATCACAATGCTCCATGACCCCTGTCATGACAATGCTCCATGACACCTGTCATCACAATGCTCCATGCCCCTTGTCATTACAGTGCTCCATGACGCTCGTCATCACAATTATCCGGGGTCTTCTCATCACAGTGCTCCACGGTCTTGCCATCACTATGCTCCATGCCCTGGTCATCACAATGCACCATGTCCCTTTGCATCACAATGCTCCATGACACTTCTCATCAAAATGTTACATGCTCTTGTCATCACAATTCTCCATGCACTTGTCATCGCAATGCTCCATGACCCTGTCATAGAAAGCTCCATGTGCGTGTCATCACAATGCTTCACGAACTTGTCATCAAAATTCTCAATGGAAGTTTTCATCACAATGCTCCATGCCCTTCTCATCACAATGCTCCCTGACCCTTTTCATCACAATGCTCCAGGCCCTTGTCATCACAATGCTCCATTACCTTTGCCATCACAATCATCCATGACCTTGTCATAACAATGCTCCATGCCCTTGCCATCAAAATGCGCCATGCCCAATGTCATTGCAATAATCCATGAAACTTGTCAGACCAATGCTCCATGCCCATGTCAACACAATGCTCCTTGCCCTTGTCATCACAATGCTCCATGACCCCTGTCATCGCAATGCTCCATGATTCCACTCATCACAATACTTCATGAACTTTGTCATCACAATGGTCCATGCCCTCGTCATCCCCAGGCTCTGTTACCTTTGTCACCACAATGCTCCATGAATTTTTCATCACAATTCTCTGTGAACCTTGTCATCACAATGCACCATGCCTTTGTCAGCACAATGCTCCATGACCCTTGTCATCACAATGCTCCATGCGCTTGTCAGCAAAATGCTCCATGACCCATGTCATCACAATGTACCATGCGCTTGTCATCAAAATGCTCCACCACATTGTCATCACAATGCTCCATAAAGCTTGTCCTCACAATGCTCCATGCACTTCCCATCAAAATGCTATCTCACCAATGATATCACAATGTTCCATCACTAGTCATCACAATACTCCCTCACCCCTGTCATCACAATGTTCCATGACCCCTGTCATCACAGTGCTCCATGACCTTATCATCACAATGCTCCATGACCCCTGACATCACAATGTTCCATAACACCTATCATCAAAATGCTCCATGACCATTTTCATCACAATGCTCCATGACCCCTGACATCACAATGTTCCATAACCCCTCTCGTCAAAATGTTCCATGACACTTTTCATCAAATTGCTCCATGCCCCTGTCATTACAATGTTCCATGTCCTTGTCATCACAATGCTCCATGACCCCTGTCATCGCAATGCTCCATGATTCCACTCATCACAATACTCCAAGCCATTTTCATCACAATGCTCCATGAACACTCACGCAATGCTCCATGCCCTTTTCATCACAAAGCTCCATGAGGCTTCTCATCACAATGCACCATGCCCATCATCATAATGCTTCATGCTATTGTCATCACAATAAAATCAAAATGCTCCATGGTCTCTGTCATCACAAGGCTCCAAAACCTTGTGATCACAATGTTCCAAAACACTTGTTATCACAACGCCCCATGACGCTCATCATCACAATTATCCATGGTCTTCTCATCACAATGCTCCAAGACCTTGTCATCATATTGCTCCATTACCTTTGTCATCAGAAAACTCCATGATACTTGGCATCACAATGCACCATGCCACTGTCATCACAATACTCAATACACATGTCAGAATGCTCCTTGAACCCTGTCATGAAAAGGCTCCATGCCTTTTCCATCACAATGCTACATGCCATTGTCATCACAATGGACCATGACATATGTCATCACAATGCTCCCTGACACCTGTCTTCACAAAACTCTATTACCTTGTCTTCACAATGCTCCATGCCCTTGTCATCACAATGCGCCATGCCCACTGTCATCACAATAATCCATGAAACGTGTAAGACCATTGCTCCATGCCCCTGTCATCACAATGCTCCATGCCCTTGTCATCACAATGCTCCATGGCGACTGTCATCACAATGCTCCGTGACTCCTGTCATTACAATGCTTCATGACATTTGTCATCACAATGGTCCATGCCCTCGTCATCACATGGCTACTTGACCTTTGTCACCACAATGCTCCATGAACTTTTCATCACAATGCTCTGTGACACTTGTCATCACAATGCTCCAAGACTTTGTCAGCACAATGCTCCATGACACTTGCCAGCAGTATGCTCCTTGAACCCTGTCATGACAAGGCTCCATGCCTTTTTCATCACAATGATCCATGCCATTTTCTTCACAATGCTCCAAGACCCCTGTAATGACAATGCTCCATGCCCTTGTCATCACAAAGCTCCACGAGGCATGTCATCAGAGTGTCCCATGGCCTTCTCATCACAATGCTCCATGCCCTTGTCATCACAATGCTCCAAGACACCTGTAATCCCAATATCCCATGCCCCTGTTCATCAGAATGCTCCATGAGACTTGTCATCACAAAGCTCCATGGTGTTCTCATCACAATGCTCCAGGACCTTGTCATCACCATGCTCCATTCCCTTGTCATCACAATGCTCCATGACACATGTCATCACAATACTCCATGAACATTGTCAGCCCAATTCTCTTTGACTTTCTCATCACAATGCTCCATGACCACTGTCATCACAATGCTCCATTCCCACAGTCATCACAATGCTCCATGAACCCTGACAACAAAATGATCCGGGACTCTTGTCATCCAAATGCTCCATGACACTTGTCATCACAATGATCCATGCCCTTGTCATCCCAATGCTCCATGACCCATGTAATCACAATGCTCCGTGATGCTTGTCACCACAGTGCTCCATGACCCTTGTCATCACCATGCTCCATAACTTTGTCAGCAAAATGCTACATGACCTTTTCATCACCATGCTCCATGAGCTTGTTATCACCAATACTCCATTCCCATTATCATCACAATCCTCCATGAAACTTGGGATCACATTGCTTCATGCCCATGTCATCACAATGCTCCATGTTCCTGGAAATCAAAATGATCCATGACCTCTGTCATCACAATGCTCCAAACCCTTGTGATCACAATGTTCCATAACACTTGTCATCACAACGCTCCATGATGCCTGTCATCACAATAATCCATGCCCTTGTCATCAAAATGCTCCATGACCATTGTCATCACAATACTCAATACACATGTCATCACAATGCTCCCTGATACTTGTCGTCAGAATGCTCCTTGAACCCTGTCATGAAAAGGCTCCATGCCTTTTTCATCACAATGCTCCATGCCATTGTCATCACAATACTCCACAAGCTTGTCATCACAATGCTCCATGCCCCTTGTCATTACAGTGCTCCATGACGCTCGTCATCACAATTATCTATGGTCTTCTCATCACAATGCTCCACGGTCTTGCCATCACAATGCTCCATGCCCTGGTTATCACAATGCTCCATGACCCTTGTCATCACAATTCTCCTCGTTCTTGTCATCACAATGCTACATGACACTTCTCATCACAATGTTACATGCTCTTGTCATCACAATTCTCCATGCACTTGTCATCGCAATGCTCCTTGAACCCTGTCATAGAAAGTTCCATGAGCTTGTCTTCACAATGCTTCACGACTTGTCATCAAAATTCTCAATGGCCCTTGTCATCACCATACTCCATGTCCTTGTCTTAAAAATGCTCCATGACCCTTGTCATCACAATGCTCCAAGCCCTTATCATCACATTGCTCCATAACCTTTGTCATCACAATCCTCCATGATACTTGGCATCACAATGCTCCATGCCCTTTTCATCACAATGGATCATGTTATATGTCATCATAATGCTCCCTGAAACCTGTCTTCACAATACTCCATGATCTTGTCATCACAATGCTCCATTCACTTGTCATCACAATGTGCCGTGCCCACTCTCTTCACAGTAATACATGAAACTTGTCAGACAATTGCTCCAAGACGCTCTCATCACAATTCTCCATGCCTTTGTCATCACAATGCTCCATGACCCCTGTCATCACAATGCTCTGTGACTCCAGTCATCACAATGCTTCATGACCTTTTCAATCACAATGGTCCATGCCCTCGTCATCACAAGGCTCTGTGACCATTTTCACCACAATTCTCCAAGAACTTTTCATCACAATGCTCCATAACCCTTGTCATCACAATGCTCCATGCGCTTGTCAGCACCATGCTCCATGACCCATATCATCACAATGCGCCATGCACTTCTCATCACATTCCTCCACAACCTTGTCATCACAATGCTCCATGCGCTTGTCAGCACCATGCTCCATGACCCATATCATCACAATGCACCATGCACTTGTCATCACATTCCTCCACAACCTTGTCATCACAATGCTCCATGCCCCTGTCACACAAAGCTCCATGATGCATGTCATCAGAATGCTCCATGGCCTTCTCATCAGAATGCCCCATGCCCTTGTCATCACAAGGCTCCATGACCCTTGTCATCACAATGCTCCAAGACCCATGTAATCACAATGATCCATGCCCCTTGTTATTACAGTGCTCCATAATGCTCGTCATCACAATTATCCATGGCCTTCTCATCACAATGCTCCACGGTCTTTCCATCAAAATGCTCCATGCCCTGGTCATCACAATGCTCCATGTCCCTTGTCCTCACAATTCTCCACGTCCTTGTCATCACAATGCTCCATGACTCTACTTATCACAATGTTACATGCTCTTGTCATCACAATTCTCCATGAAATTGTCATCACAATGCTCCATGACCCCTGTCATGGCAAGCACCATGCACTTGTCATCACAATGCTACACGAACTTGTCATCAAAATTCTCAATGGCCCTTGTCATCACAATGTCCCATGACCCTTGTCATCACAATGCTCCATGACCCTTGTCATCACAATGCTCCATGACCCTTGTCATCACAATGCTCCATGAACTTTGTCATCACATTCCTCCATGACAGTTGGCATCACAATGCTCCATGCCATGGTCATCACAATGGACCATGACATATGTCATCACAATGCTCCCTGACACCTGTCTTCACAATACTCTATGACCTTGTCATCACAATGCTCCATACCCTTGTCATCACAATGCGCCATGCCCACTGTCATCACAATAATCCATGAAACGAGTAAGACCAATGCTCCATGCCCCTGTCATCACAATGCTCCATGCCCTTGTCATCACAATGCTCCATGGCGCCTGTCATCACAATGCTCCGTGACTCCAGTCATCACAAAGCTTAATGACATTTGTTATCACCATGGTCCATGCCCTCGTCATCACATGGCTATGTGACCTGTGTCACCACAATGCTCCATGAACTTTCCATCACAATTCTCTGTGACACTTGTCATCACAATGCTCCAAGCCTTTGCCAGCAAAATGCTCCATGAAACTTGCCAGCAGTATTCTCTTTGAACCATGTCATGACAAGGCTCCATGCCTTTTTCATCACAATGATCCATGCCATTTTCTTCACAATGCTCCAAGACCCCTGTAATGACAATGCTCCATGCCCTTGTCATCACAAAGCTCCATGAGGCAAGTCATCAGTGTGCTCCATGGCCTTCTCATCACAATGCTCCATGCCCTTGTCATCACAATGCTCCAAGACACCTGTAATCACAATGCTCCATGCCCCTTTTCATCAGAATGCTCCATGAGACTTGTCATCACAAAGCTCCAAGGTGTTCTCATCACAATGCTCCAGGACCTTGTCATCACCATACTCCATTCCCTTGTCATCACAATGTTCCATGGCCCATGCCATCACAATACTCCATGAACATTGTCAGCCCAATTCTCTTTGACCTTCTCATCACAATGCTCCAGGACCACTGTCATCACAGTGCTCCATGACCACAGTCATCACAATGCTCCATGACCCTGACAACAAAATGATCCGGGACTCTTGTCATCAAAATGCTCCATGACACTTGTCATCACAATGATCCATGCCCTTGTCATCCCAATGCTCCATGACCCCTGTAATCACAATGCTCCGTGATACTTTTCATCACAGTGCTCCATGACCCTTGTCATCACAATGCTCCATGCCTTTGTCAGCAAAATGCTACATGACCTTGTCATCACAATGCTCCATGAGCTTGTTATCACCAATACTCCATTCCCATTGTCATCACAATCCTCCATGAACTTTGGGATCACATTGCTTCATGCCCTTGTCATCACAATGTTCCATGCTCCTTGAATTCAAAATGATCCATGACCTCTGTCATTACAAAGCTCCAAACCCTTGTGATCACTATGTTCCATAGCACTTGTCATCACAACGCTCCATGATGCCTGTCATCACAGTAATCCATGCCCTTGTCATCACAGTGCTCCATGACCTTCTTCATCACATTACTCAATACACATGTCATCACAATGCTCCCTGATACTTGTCGTCAGAATGCTCCTTGAATCCTGTCAAGAAAAGGCTCCTTGCCTTTTTCATCACAATGCTCCTTGCCCTTTTCACCACAATGCTCCATGCCATTGTCATCACAAATATCCACGAGCTTGTCATCAGAATGCTCCATGAGCTTGTTATCACCAATACTCCATTCCCATTGTCATCACAATCCTCCAAGAACCTTGGGATCACTTTGCTTCATGCCCTTGTCATCACAATGCTCCATTCTCCATGAAATCAAAATGAACCATGACCTCTGCCATCAGAATGCTCCAAACCCTGTGATCACAATGTTCCATAACACTTGTCATCACAACGCTCCATGATGCCTATCATCACAATAATCCATGACCTTGTCAACACAATGCTCCATGACCTTTGACATCACAATGCTCAATACATAGTCATCACAATGCTCTCTGACACTTGTCATCAGAATGCTGCTTGAACACTGTCATGAAAAGGCTCCATGCCTTGTTCATCACAATGCTCCATGCCATTGTCATCACAATGCTCCACAAGCTTGTCATCAGAATGTTCCATGACACTTGTCATCACAATGCTCCATGACCCCTGTCATGACAATGCTCCATGACACCTGTCATCACAATGCTCCATGCCCCTTGTCATTACAGTGCTCCATGACGCTCGTCATCACAATTATCCGGGGTCTTCTCATCACAGTGCTCCACGGTCTTGCCATCACTATGCTCCATGCCCTGGTCATCACAATGCACCATGTCCCTTTGCATCACAATGCTCCATGACACTTCTCATCAAAATGTTACATGCTCTTGTCATCACAATTCTCCATGCACTTGTCATCGCAATGCTCCATGACCCTGTCATAGAAAGCTCCATGTGCGTGTCATCACAATGCTTCACGAACTTGTCATCAAAATTCTCAATGGAAGTTTTCATCACAATGCTCCATGCCCTTCTCATCACAATGCTCCCTGACCCTTTTCATCACAATGCTCCAGGCCCTTGTCATCACAATGCTCCATTACCTTTGCCATCACAATCATCCATGACCTTGTCATAACAATGCTCCATGCCCTTGTCATCAAAATGCGCCATGCCCAATGTCATTGCAATAATCCATGAAACTTGTCAGACCAATGCTCCATGCCCATGTCAACACAATGCTCCTTGCCCTTGTCATCACAATGCTCCATGACCCCTGTCATCGCAATGCTCCATGATTCCACTCATCACAATACTTCATGAACTTTGTCATCACAATGGTCCATGCCCTCGTCATCCCCAGGCTCTGTTACCTTTGTCACCACAATGCTCCATGAATTTTTCATCACAATTCTCTGTGAACCTTGTCATCACAATGCACCATGCCTTTGTCAGCACAATGCTCCATGACCCTTGTCATCACAATGCTCCATGCGCTTGTCAGCAAAATGCTCCATGACCCATGTCATCACAATGTACCATGCGCTTGTCATCAAAATGCTCCACCACATTGTCATCACAATGCTCCATAAAGCTTGTCCTCACAATGCTCCATGCACTTCCCATCAAAATGCTATCTCACCACTGATATCACAATGTTCCATCACTAGTCATCACAATACTCCCTCACCCCTGTCATCACAATGTTCCATGACCCCTGTCATCACAGTGCTCCATGACCTTATCATCACAATGCTCCATGACCCCTGACATCACAATGTTCCATAACACCTATCATCAAAATGCTCCATGACCATTTTCATCACAATGCTCCATGACCCCTGACATCACAATGTTCCATAACCCCTCTCGTCAAAATGTTCCATGACACTTTTCATCAAATTGCTCCATGCCCCTGTCATTACAATGTTCCATGTCCTTGTCATCACAATGCTCCATGACCCCTGTCATCGCAATGCTCCATGATTCCACTCATCACAATACTCCAAGCCATTTTCATCACAATGCTCCATGAACACTCACGCAATGCTCCATGCCCTTTTCATCACAAAGCTCCATGACGCTTCTCATCACAATGCACCATGCCCATCATCATAATGCTTCATGCTATTGTCATCACAATGAAATCAAAATGCTCCATGGTCTCTGTCATCACAAGGCTCCAAAACCTTGTGATCACAATGTTCCAAAACACTTGTTATCACAACGCCCCATGACGCTCATCATCACAATTATCCATGGTCTTCTCATCACAATGCTCCAAGACCTTGTCATCATATTGCTCCATTACCTTTGTCATCAGAAAACTCCATGATACTTGGCATCACAATGCACCATGCCACTGTCATCACAATACTCAATACACATGTCAGAATGCTCCTTGAACCCTGTCATGAAAAGGCTCCATGCCTTTTCCATCACAATGCTACATGCCATTGTCATCACAATGGACCATGACATATGTCATCACAATGCTCCCTGACACCTGTCTTCACAAAACTCTATTACCTTGTCTTCACAATGCTCCATGCCCTTGTCATCACAATGCGCCATGCCCACTGTCATCACAATAATCCATGAAACGTGTAAGACCATTGCTCCATGCCCCTGTCATCACAATGCTCCATGCCCTTGTCATCACAATGCTCCATGGCGACTGTCATCACAATGCTCCGTGACTCCTGTCATTACAATGCTTCATGACATTTGTCATCACAATGGTCCATGCCCTCGTCATCACATGGCTACTTGACCTTTGTCACCACAATGCTCCATGAACTTTTCATCACAATGCTCTGTGACACTTGTCATCACAATGCTCCAAGACTTTGTCAGCACAATGCTCCATGACACTTGCCAGCAGTATGCTCCTTGAACCCTGTCATGACAAGGCTCCATGCCTTTTTCATCACAATGATCCATGCCATTTTCTTCACAATGCTCCAAGACCCCTGTAATGACAATGCTCCATGCCCTTGTCATCACAAAGCTCCACGAGGCATGTCATCAGAGTGTCCCATGGCCTTCTCATCACAATGCTCCATGCCCTTGTCATCACAATGCTCCAAGACACCTGTAATCCCAATATCCCATGCCCCTGTTCATCAGAATGCTCCATGAGACTTGTCATCACAAAGCTCCATGGTGTTCTCATCACAATGCTCCAGGACCTTGTCATCACCATGCTCCATTCCCTTGTCATCACAATGCTCCATGACACATGTCATCACAATACTCCATGAACATTGTCAGCCCAATTCTCTTTGACTTTCTCATCACAATGCTCCATGACCACTGTCATCACAATGCTCCATTCCCACAGTCATCACAATGCTCCATGAACCCTGACAACAAAATGATCCGGGACTCTTGTCATCCAAATGCTCCATGACACTTGTCATCACAATGATCCATGCCCTTGTCATCCCAATGCTCCATGACCCATGTAATCACAATGCTCCGTGATGCTTGTCACCACAGTGCTCCATGACCCTTGTCATCACCATGCTCCATAACTTTGTCAGCAAAATGCTACATGACCTTTTCATCACCATGCTCCATGAGCTTGTTATCACCAATACTCCATTCCCATTATCATCACAATCCTCCATGAAACTTGGGATCACATTGCTTCATGCCCCTGTCATCACAATGCTCCATGTTCCTGGAAATCAAAATGATCCATGACCTCTGTCATCACAATGCTCCAAACCCTTGTGATCACAATGTTCCATAACACTTGTCATCACAACGCTCCATGATGCCTGTCATCACAATAATCCATGCCCTTGTCATCAAAATGCTCCATGACCATTGTCATCACAATACTCAATACACATGTCATCACAATGCTCCCTGATACTTGTCGTCAGAATGCTCCTTGAACCCTGTCATGAAAAGGCTCCATGCCTTTTTCATCACAATGCTCCATGCCATTGTCATCACAATACTCCACAAGCTTGTCATCACAATGCTCCATGCCCCTTGTCATTACAGTGCTCCATGACGCTCGTCATCACAATTATCTATGGTCTTCTCATCACAATGCTCCACGGTCTTGCCATCACAATGCTCCATGCCCTGGTTATCACAATGCTCCATGACCCTTGTCATCACAATTCTCCTCGTTCTTGTCATCACAATGCTACATGACACTTCTCATCACAATGTTACATGCTCTTGTCATCACAATTCTCCATGCACTTGTCATCGCAATGCTCCTTGAACCCTGTCATAGAAAGTTCCATGAGCTTGTCTTCACAATGCTTCACGACTTGTCATCAAAATTCTCAATGGCCCTTGTCATCACCATACTCCATGTCCTTGTCTTAAAAATGCTCCATGACCCTTGTCATCACAATGCTCCAAGCCCTTATCATCACATTGCTCCATAACCTTTGTCATCACAATCCTCCATGATACTTGGCATCACAATGCTCCATGCCCTTTTCATCACAATGGATCATGTTATATGTCATCACAATGCTCCCTGAAACCTGTCTTCACAATACTCCATGATCTTGTCATCACAATGCTCCATTCACTTGTCATCACAATGTGCCGTGCCCACTCTCTTCACAGTAATACATGAAACTTGTCAGACAATTGCTCCAAGACGCTCTCATCACAATTCTCCATGCCTTTGTCATCACAATGCTCCATGACCCCTGTCATCACAATGCTCTGTGACTCCAGTCATCACAATGCTTCATGACCTTTTCAATCACAATGGTCCATGCCCTCGTCATCACAAGGCTCTGTGACCATTTTCACCACAATTCTCCAAGAACTTTTCATCACAATGCTCCATAACCCTTGTCATCACAATGCTCCATGCGCTTGTCAGCACCATGCTCCATGACCCATATCATCACAATGCGCCATGCACTTCTCATCACATTCCTCCACAACCTTGTCATCACAATGCTCCATGCGCTTGTCAGCACCATGCTCCATGACCCATATCATCACAATGCACCATGCACTTGTCATCACATTCCTCCACAACCTTGTCATCACAATGCTCCATGCCCCTGTCACACAAAGCTCCATGACGCATGTCATCAGAATGCTCCATGGCCTTCTCATCAGAATGCCCCATGCCCTTGTCATCACAAGGCTCCATGACCCTTGTCATCACAATGCTCCAAGACCCATGTAATCACAATGATCCATGCCCCTTGTTATTACAGTGCTCCATAATGCTCGTCATCACAATTATCCATGGCCTTCTCATCACAATGCTCCACGGTCTTTCCATCAAAATGCTCCATGCCCTGGTCATCACAATGCTCCATGTCCCTTGTCCTCACAATTCTCCACGTCCTTGTCATCACAATGCTCCATGACTCTACTTATCACAATGTTACATGCTCTTGTCATCACAATTCTCCATGAAATTGTCATCACAATGCTCCATGACCCCTGTCATGGCAAGCACCATGCACTTGTCATCACAATGCTACACGAACTTGTCATCAAAATTCTCAATGGCCCTTGTCATCACAATGTCCCATGACCCTTGTCATCACAATGCTCCATGACCCTTGTCATCACAATGCTCCATGACCCTTGTCATCACAATGCTCCATGAACTTTGTCATCACATTCCTCCATGACACTTGGCATCACAATGCTCCATGCCATGGTCATCACAATGGACCATGACATATGTCATCACAATGCTCCCTGACACCTGTCTTCACAATACTCTATGACCTTGTCATCACAATGCTCCATACCCTTGTCATCACAATGCGCCATGCCCACTGTCATCACAATAATCCATGAAACGAGTAAGACCAATGCTCCATGCCCCTGTCATCACAATGCTCCATGCCCTTGTCATCACAATGCTCCATGGCGCCTGTCATCACAATGCTCCGTGACTCCAGTCATCACAAAGCTTAATGACATTTGTTATCACCATGGTCCATGCCCTCGTCATCACATGGCTATGTGACCTGTGTCACCACAATGCTCCATGAACTTTCCATCACAATTCTCTGTGACACTTGTCATCACAATGCTCCAAGCCTTTGCCAGCAAAATGCTCCATGAAACTTGCCAGCAGTATTCTCTTTGAACCATGTCATGACAAGGCTCCATGCCTTTTTCATCACAATGATCCATGCCATTTTCTTCACAATGCTCCAAGACCCCTGTAATGACAATGCTCCATGCCCTTGTCATCACAAAGCTCCATGAGGCAAGTCATCAGTGTGCTCCATGGCCTTCTCATCACAATGCTCCATGCCCTTGTCATCACAATGCTCCAAGACACCTGTAATCACAATGCTCCATGCCCCTTTTCATCAGAATGCTCCATGAGACTTGTCATCACAAAGCTCCAAGGTGTTCTCATCACAATGCTCCAGGACCTTGTCATCACCATACTCCATTCCCTTGTCATCACAATGTTCCATGGCCCATGCCATCACAATACTCCATGAACATTGTCAGCCCAATTCTCTTTGACCTTCTCATCACAATGCTCCAGGACCACTGTCATCACAGTGCTCCATGACCACAGTCATCACAATGCTCCATGACCCTGACAACAAAATGATCCGGGACTCTTGTCATCAAAATGCTCCATGACACTTGTCATCACAATGATCCATGCCCTTGTCATCCCAATGCTCCATGACCCCTGTAATCACAATGCTCCGTGATACTTTTCATCACAGTGCTCCATGACCCTTGTCATCACAATGCTCCATGCCTTTGTCAGCAAAATGCTACATGACCTTGTCATCACAATGCTCCATGAGCTTGTTATCACCAATACTCCATTCCCATTGTCATCACAATCCTCCATGAACTTTGGGATCACATTGCTTCATGCCCTTGTCATCACAATGTTCCATGCTCCTTGAATTCAAAATGATCCATGACCTCTGTCATTACAAAGCTCCAAACCCTTGTGATCACTATGTTCCATAGCACTTGTCATCACAACGCTCCATGATGCCTGTCATCACAATAATCCATGCCCTTGTCATCACAGTGCTCCATGACCTTTTTCATCACATTACTCAATACACATGTCATCACAATGCTCCCTGATACTTGTCGTCAGAATGCTCCTTGAATCCTGTCAAGAAAAGGCTCCTTGCCTTTTTCATCACAATGCTCCTTGCCCTTTTCACCACAGTGCTCCATGCCATTGTCATCACAAATATCCACGAGCTTGTCATCAGAATGCTCCATGAGCTTGTTATCACCAATACTCCATTCCCATTGTCATCACAATCCTCCAAGAACCTTGGGATCACTTTGCTTCATGCCCTTGTCATCACAATGCTCCATTCTCCATGAAATCAAAATGAACCATGACCTCTGCCATCAGAATGCTCCAAACCCTGTGATCACAATGTTCCATAACACTTGTCATCACAACGCTCCATGATGCCTATCATCACAATAATCCATGACCTTGTCATCACAATGCTCCATGACCTTTGACATCACAATGCTCAATACATAGTCATCACAATGCTCTCTGACACTTGTCATCAGAATGCTGCTTGAACACTGTCATGAAAAGGCTCCATGCCTTGTTCATCACAATGCTCCACGCCATTGTCATCACAATGCTCCACAAGCTTGTCATCAGAATGTTCCATGACACTTGTCATCACAATGCTCCATGACCCCTGTCATGACAATGCTCCATGACACCTGTCATCACAATGCTCCATGCCCCTTGTCATTACAGTGCTCCATGACGCTCGTCATCACAATTATCCGGGGTCTTCTCATCACAGTGCTCCACGGTCTTGCCATCACTATGCTCCATGCCCTGGTCATCACAATGCACCATGTCCCTTTGCATCACAATGCTCCATGACACTTCTCATCAAAATGTTACATGCTCTTGTCATCACAATTCTCCATGCACTTGTCATCGCAATGCTCCATGACCCTGTCATAGAAAGCTCCATGTGCGTGTCATCACAATGCTTCACGAACTTGTCATCAAAATTCTCAATGGAAGTTTTCATCACAATGCTCCATGCCCTTCTCATCACAATGCTCCCTGACCCTTTTCATCACAATGCTCCAGGCCCTTGTCATCACAATGCTCCATTACCTTTGCCATCACAATCATCCATGACCTTGTCATAACAATGCTCCATGCCCTTGTCATCAAAATGCGCCATGCCCAATGTCATTGCAATAATCCATGAAACTTGTCAGACCAATGCTCCATGCCCATGTCAACACAATGCTCCTTGCCCTTGTCATCACAATGCTCCATGACCCCTGTCATCGCAATGCTCCATGATTCCACTCATCACAATACTTCATGAACTTTGTCATCACAATGGTCCATGCCCTCGTCATCCCCAGGCTCTGTTACCTTTGTCACCACAATGCTCCATGAATTTTTCATCACAATTCTCTGTGAACCTTGTCATCACAATGCACCATGCCTTTGTCAGCACAATGCTCCATGACCCTTGTCATCACAATGCTCCATGCGCTTGTCAGCAAAATGCTCCATGACCCATGTCATCACAATGTACCATGCGCTTGTCATCAAAATGCTCCACCACATTGTCATCACAATGCTCCATAAAGCTTGTCCTCACAATGCTCCATGCACTTCCCATCAAAATGCTATCTCACCACTGATATCACAATGTTCCATCACTAGTCATCACAATCCTCCCTCACCCCTGTCATCACAATGTTCCATGACCCCTGTCATCACAATGCTCCATGACCTTATCATCACAATGCTCCATGACCCCTGACATCACAATGTTCCATAACACCTATCATCAAAATGCTCCATGACCATTTTCATCACAATGCTCCATGACCCCTGACATCACAATGTTCCATAACCCCTCTCGTCAAAATGTTCCATGACACTTTTCATCAAATTGCTCCATGCCCCTGTCATTACAATGTTCCATGTCCTTGTCATCACAATGCTCCATGACCCCTGTCATCGCAATGCTCCATGATTCCACTCATCACAATACTCCAAGCCATTTTCATCACAATGCTCCATGAACACTCACGCAATGCTCCATGCCCTTTTCATCACAAAGCTCCATGACGCTTCTCATCACAATGCACCATGCCCCTCATCATAATGCTTCATGCTATTGTCATCACAATGAAATCAAAATGCTCCATGGTCTCTGTCATCACAAGGCTCCAAAACCTTGTGATCACAATGTTCCAAAACACTTGTTATCACAACGCCCCATGACACTCATCATCATAATTATCCATGGTCTTCTCATCACAATGCTCCAAGACCTTGTCATCATTTTGCTCCATTACCTTTGTCATCAGAAAACTCCATGATACTTGGCATCACAATGCACCATGCCACTGTCATCACAATACTCAATACACATGTCAGAATGCTCCTTGAACCCTGTCATGAAAAGGCTCCATGCCTTTTCCATCACAATGCTACATGCCATTGTCATCACAATGGACCATGACATATGTCATCACAATGCTCCCTGACACCTGTCTTCACAAAACTCTATTACCTTGTCTTCACAATGCTCCATGCCCTTGTCATCACAATGCGCCATGCCCACTGTCATCACAATAATCCATGAAACGTGTAAGACCATTGCTCCATGCCCCTATCATCACAATGCTCCATGCCCTTGTCATCACAATGCTCCATGGCGACTGTCATCACAATGCTCCGTGACTCCTGTCATTACAATGCTTCATGACATTTGTCATCACAATGGTCCATGCCCTCGTCATCACATGGCTACTTGACCTTTGTCACCACAATGCTCCATGAACTTTTCATCACAATGCTCTGTGACACTTGTCATCACAATGCTCCAAGACTTTGTCAGCACAATGCTCCATGACACTTGCCAGCAGTATGCTCCTTGAACCCTGTCATGACAAGGCTCCATGCCTTTTTCATCACAATGATCCATGCCATTTTCTTCACAATGCTCCAAGACCCCTGTAATGACAATGCTCCATGCCCTTGTCATCACAAAGCTCCACGAGGCATGTCATCAGAGTGTCCCATGGCCTTCTCATCACAATGCTCCATGCCCTTGTCATCACAATGCTCCAAGACACCTGTAATCCCAATATCCCATGCCCCTGTTCATCAGAATGCTCCATGAGACTTGTCATCACAAAGCTCCATGGTGTTCTCATCACAATGCTCCAGGACCTTGTCATCACCATGCTCCATTCCCTTGTCATCACAATGCTCCATGACACATGTCATCACAATACTCCATGAACATTGTCAGCCCAATTCTCTTTGACTTTCTCATCACAATGCTCCATGACCACTGTCATCACAATGCTCCATTCCCACAGTCATCACAATGCTCCATGAACCCTGACAACAAAATGATCCGGGACTCTTGTCATCCAAATGCTCCATGACACTTGTCATCACAATGATCCATGCCCTTGTCATCCCAATGCTCCATGACCCATGTAATCACAATGCTCCATGATGCTTGTCACCACAGTGCTCCATGACCCTTGTCATCACCATGCTCCATAACTTTGTCAGCAAAATGCTACATGACCTTTTCATCACCATGCTCCATGAGCTTGTTATCACCAATACTCCATTCCCATTATCATCACAATCCTCCATGAAACTTGGGATCACATTGCTTCATGCCCCTGTCATCACAATGCTCCATGTTCCTGGAAATCAAAATGATCCATGACCTCTGTCATCACAATGCTCCAAACCCTTGTGATCACAATGTTCCATAACACTTGTCATCACAACGCTCCATGATGCCTGTCATCACAATAATCCATGCCCTTGTCATCAAAATGCTCCATGACCATTGTCATCACAATACTCAATACACATGTCATCACAATGCTCCCTGATACTTGTCGTCAGAATGCTCCTTGAACCCTGTCATGAAAAGGCTCCATGCCTTTTTCATCACAATGCTCCATGCCATTGTCATCACAATACTCCACAAGCTTGTCATCACAATGCTCCATGCCCCTTGTCATTACAGTGCTCCATGACGCTCGTCATCACAATTATCTATGGTCTTCTCATCACAATGCTCCACGGTCTTGCCATCACAATGCTCCATGCCCTGGTTATCACAATGCTCCATGACCCTTGTCATCACAATTCTCCTCGTTCTTGTCATCACAATGCTACATGACACTTCTCATCACAATGTTACATGCTCTTGTCATCACAATTCTCCATGCACTTGTCATCGCAATGCTCCTTGAACCCTGTCATAGAAAGTTCCATGAGCTTGTCTTCACAATGCTTCACGACTTGTCATCAAAATTCTCAATGGCCCTTGTCATCACCATACTCCATGTCCTTGTCTTAAAAATGCTCCATGACCCTTGTCATCACAATGCTCCAAGCCCTTATCATCACATTGCTCCATAACCTTTGTCATCACAATCCTCCATGATACTTGGCATCACAATGCTCCATGCCCTTTTCATCACAATGGATCATGTTATATGTCATCATAATGCTCCCTGAAACCTGTCTTCACAATACTCCATGATCTTGTCATCACAATGCTCCATTCACTTGTCATCACAATGTGCCGTGCCCACTCTCTTCACAGTAATACATGAAACTTGTCAGACAATTGCTCCAAGACGCTCTCATCACAATTCTCCATGCCTTTGTCATCACAATGCTCCATGACCCCTGTCATCACAATGCTCTGTGACTCCAGTCATCACAATGCTTCATGACCTTTTCAATCACAATGGTCCATGCCCTCGTCATCACAAGGCTCTGTGACCATTTTCACCACAATTCTCCAAGAACTTTTCATCACAATGCTCCATAACCCTTGTCATCACAATGCTCCATGCGCTTGTCAGCACCATGCTCCATGACCCATATCATCACAATGCGCCATGCACTTCTCATCACATTCCTCCACAACCTTGTCATCACAATGCTCCATGCGCTTGTCAGCACCATGCTCCATGACCCATATCATCACAATGCACCATGCACTTGTCATCACATTCCTCCACAACCTTGTCATCACAATGCTCCATGCCCCTGTCACACAAAGCTCCATGACGCATGTCATCAGAATGCTCCATGGCCTTCTCATCAGAATGCCCCATGCCCTTGTCATCACAAGGCTCCATGACCCTTGTCATCACAATGCTCCAAGACCCATGTAATCACAATGATCCATGCCCCTTGTTATTACAGTGCTCCATAATGCTCGTCATCACAATTATCCATGGCCTTCTCATCACAATGCTCCACGGTCTTTCCATCAAAATGCTCCATGCCCTGGTCATCACAATGCTCCATGTCCCTTGTCCTCACAATTCTCCACGTCCTTGTCATCACAATGCTCCATGACTCTACTTATCACAATGTTACATGCTCTTGTCATCACAATTCTCCATGAAATTGTCATCACAATGCTCCATGACCCCTGTCATGGCAAGCACCATGCACTTGTCATCACAATGCTACACGAACTTGTCATCAAAATTCTCAATGGCCCTTGTCATCACAATGTCCCATGACCCTTGTCATCACAATGCTCCATGACCCTTGTCATCACAATGCTCCATGACCCTTGTCATCACAATGCTCCATGAACTTTGTCATCACATTCCTCCATGACACTTGGCATCACAATGCTCCATGCCATGGTCATCACAATGGACCATGACATATGTCATCACAATGCTCCCTGACACCTGTCTTCACAATACTCTATGACCTTGTCATCACAATGCTCCATACCCTTGTCATCACAATGCGCCATGCCCACTGTCATCACAATAATCCATGAAACGAGTAAGACCAATGCTCCATGCCCCTGTCATCACAATGCTCCATGCCCTTGTCATCACAATGCTCCATGGCGCCTGTCATCACAATGCTCCGTGACTCCAGTCATCACAAAGCTTAATGACATTTGTTATCACCATGGTCCATGCCCTCGTCATCACATGGCTATGTGACCTGTGTCACCACAATGCTCCATGAACTTTCCATCACAATTCTCTGTGACACTTGTCATCACAATGCTCCAAGCCTTTGCCAGCAAAATGCTCCATGAAACTTGCCAGCAGTATTCTCTTTGAACCATGTCATGACAAGGCTCCATGCCTTTTTCATCACAATGATCCATGCCATTTTCTTCACAATGCTCCAAGACCCCTGTAATGACAATGCTCCATGCCCTTGTCATCACAAAGCTCCATGAGGCAAGTCATCAGTGTGCTCCATGGCCTTCTCATCACAATGCTCCATGCCCTTGTCATCACAATGCTCCAAGACACCTGTAATCACAATGCTCCATGCCCCTTTTCATCAGAATGCTCCATGAGACTTGTCATCACAAAGCTCCAAGGTGTTCTCATCACAATGCTCCAGGACCTTGTCATCACCATACTCCATTCCCTTGTCATCACAATGTTCCATGGCCCATGCCATCACAATACTCCATGAACATTGTCAGCCCAATTCTCTTTGACCTTCTCATCACAATGCTCCAGGACCACTGTCATCACAGTGCTCCATGACCACAGTCATCACAATGCTCCATGACCCTGACAACAAAATGATCCGGGACTCTTGTCATCAAAATGCTCCATGACACTTGTCATCACAATGATCCATGCCCTTGTCATCCCAATGCTCCATGACCCCTGTAATCACAATGCTCCGTGATACTTTTCATCACAGTGCTCCATGACCCTTGTCATCACAATGCTCCATGCCTTTGTCAGCAAAATGCTACATGACCTTGTCATCACAATGCTCCATGAGCTTGTTATCACCAATACTCCATTCCCATTGTCATCACAATCCTCCATGAACTTTGGGATCACATTGCTTCATGCCCTTGTCATCACAATGTTCCATGCTCCTTGAATTCAAAATGATCCATGACCTCTGTCATTACAAAGCTCCAAACCCTTGTGATCACTATGTTCCATAGCACTTGTCATCACAACGCTCCATGATGCCTGTCATCACAGTAATCCATGCCCTTGTCATCACAGTGCTCCATGACCTTCTTCATCACATTACTCAATACACATGTCATCACAATGCTCCCTGATACTTGTCGTCAGAATGCTCCTTGAATCCTGTCAAGAAAAGGCTCCTTGCCTTTTTCATCACAATGCTCCTTGCCCTTTTCACCACAATGCTCCATGCCATTGTCATCACAAATATCCACGAGCTTGTCATCAGAATGCTCCATGAGCTTGTTATCACCAATACTCCATTCCCATTGTCATCACAATCCTCCAAGAACCTTGGGATCACTTTGCTTCATGCCCTTGTCATCACAATGCTCCATTCTCCATGAAATCAAAATGAACCATGACCTCTGCCATCAGAATGCTCCAAACCCTGTGATCACAATGTTCCATAACACTTGTCATCACAACGCTCCATGATGCCTATCATCACAATAATCCATGACCTTGTCAACACAATGCTCCATGGCCTTTGACATCACAATGCTCAATACATAGTCATCACAATGCTCTCTGACACTTGTCATCAGAATGCTGCTTGAACACTGTCATGAAAAGGCTCCATGCCTTGTTCATCACAATGCTCCATGCCATTGTCATCACAATGCTCCACAAGCTTGTCATCAGAATGTTCCATGACACTTGTCATCACAATGCTCCATGACCCCTGTCATGACAATGCTCCATGACACCTGTCATCACAATGCTCCATGCCCCTTGTCATTACAGTGCTCCATGACGCTCGTCATCACAATTATCCGGGGTCTTCTCATCACAGTGCTCCACGGTCTTGCCATCACTATGCTCCATGCCCTGGTCATCACAATGCACCATGTCCCTTTGCATCACAATGCTCCATGACACTTCTCATCAAAATGTTACATGCTCTTGTCATCACAATTCTCCATGCACTTGTCATCGCAATGCTCCATGACCCTGTCATAGAAAGCTCCATGTGCGTGTCATCACAATGCTTCACGAACTTGTCATCAAAATTCTCAATGGAAGTTTTCATCACAATGCTCCATGCCCTTCTCATCACAATGCTCCCTGACCCTTTTCATCACAATGCTCCAGGCCCTTGTCATCACAATGCTCCATTACCTTTGCCATCACAATCATCCATGACCTTGTCATAACAATGCTCCATGCCCTTGTCATCAAAATGCGCCATGCCCAATGTCATTGCAATAATCCATGAAACTTGTCAGACCAATGCTCCATGCCCATGTCAACACAATGCTCCTTGCCCTTGTCATCACAATGCTCCATGACCCCTGTCATCGCAATGCTCCATGATTCCACTCATCACAATACTTCATGAACTTTGTCATCACAATGGTCCATGCCCTCGTCATCCCCAGGCTCTGTTACCTTTGTCACCACAATGCTCCATGAATTTTTCATCACAATTCTCTGTGAACCTTGTCATCACAATGCACCATGCCTTTGTCAGCACAATGCTCCATGACCCTTGTCATCACAATGCTCCATGCGCTTGTCAGCAAAATGCTCCATGACCCATGTCATCACAATGTACCATGCGCTTGTCATCAAAATGCTCCACCACATTGTCATCACAATGCTCCATAAAGCTTGTCCTCACAATGCTCCATGCACTTCCCATCAAAATGCTATCTCACCACTGATATCACAATGTTCCATCACTAGTCATCACAATACTCCCTCACCCCTGTCATCACAATGTTCCATGACCCCTGTCATCACAATGCTCCATGACCTTATCATCACAATGCTCCATGACCCCTGACATCACAATGTTCCATAACACCTATCATCAAAATGCTCCATGACCATTTTCATCACAATGCTCCATGACCCCTGACATCACAATGTTCCATAACCCCTCTCGTCAAAATGTTCCATGACACTTTTCATCAAATTGCTCCATGCCCCTGTCATTACAATGTTCCATGTCCTTGTCATCACAATGCTCCATGACACCTGTCATCGCAATGCTCCATGATTCCACTCATCACAATACTCCAAGCCATTTTCATCACAATGCTCCATGAACACTCACGCAATGCTCCATGCCCTTTTCATCACAAAGCTCCATGACGCTTCTCATCACAATGCACCATGCCCCTCATCATAATGCTTCATGCTATTGTCATCACAATGAAATCAAAATGCTCCATGGTCTCTGTCATCACAAGGCTCCAAAACCTTGTGATCACAATGTTCCAAAACACTTGTTATCACAACGCCCCATGACACTCATCATCATAATTATCCATGGTCTTCTCATCACAATGCTCCAAGACCTTGTCATCATTTTGCTCCATTACCTTTGTCATCAGAAAACTCCATGATACTTGGCATCACAATGCACCATGCCACTGTCATCACAATACTCAATACACATGTCAGAATGCTCCTTGAACCCTGTCATGAAAAGGCTCCATGCCTTTTCCATCACAATGCTACATGCCATTGTCATCACAATGGACCATGACATATGTCATCACAATGCTCCCTGACACCTGTCTTCACAAAACTCTATTACCTTGTCTTCACAATGCTCCATGCCCTTGTCATCACAATGCGCCATGCCCACTGTCATCACAATAATCCATGAAACGTGTAAGACCATTGCTCCATGCCCCTATCATCACAATGCTCCATGCCCTTGTCATCACAATGCTCCATGGCGACTGTCATCACAATGCTCCGTGACTCCTGTCATTACAATGCTTCATGACATTTGTCATCACAATGGTCCATGCCCTCGTCATCACATGGCTACTTGACCTTTGTCACCACAATGCTCCATGAACTTTTCATCACAATGCTCTGTGACACTTGTCATCACAATGCTCCAAGACTTTGTCAGCACAATGCTCCATGACACTTGCCAGCAGTATGCTCCTTGAACCCTGTCATGACAAGGCTCCATGCCTTTTTCATCACAATGATCCATGCCATTTTCTTCACAATGCTCCAAGACCCCTGTAATGACAATGCTCCATGCCCTTGTCATCACAAAGCTCCACGAGGCATGTCATCAGAGTGTCCCATGGCCTTCTCATCACAATGCTCCATGCCCTTGTCATCACAATGCTCCAAGACACCTGTAATCCCAATATCCCATGCCCCTGTTCATCAGAATGCTCCATGAGACTTGTCATCACAAAGCTCCATGGTGTTCTCATCACAATGCTCCAGGACCTTGTCATCACCATGCTCCATTCCCTTGTCATCACAATGCTCCATGACACATGTCATCACAATACTCCATGAACATTGTCAGCCCAATTCTCTTTGACTTTCTCATCACAATGCTCCATGACCACTGTCATCACAATGCTCCATTCCCACAGTCATCACAATGCTCCATGAACCCTGACAACAAAATGATCCGGGACTCTTGTCATCCAAATGCTCCATGACACTTGTCATCACAATGATCCATGCCCTTGTCATCCCAATGCTCCATGACCCATGTAATCACAATGCTCCGTGATGCTTGTCACCACAGTGCTCCATGACCCTTGTCATCACCATGCTCCATAACTTTGTCAGCAAAATGCTACATGACCTTTTCATCACCATGCTCCATGAGCTTGTTATCACCAATACTCCATTCCCATTATCATCACCATCCTCCATGAAACTTGGGATCACATTGCTTCATGCCCCTGTCATCACAATGCTCCATGTTCCTGGAAATCAAAATGATCCATGACCTCTGTCATCACAATGCTCCAAACCCTTGTGATCACAATGTTCCATAACACTTGTCATCACAACGCTCCATGATGCCTGTCATCACAATAATCCATGCCCTTGTCATCAAAATGCTCCATGACCATTGTCATCACAATACTCAATACACATGTCATCACAATGCTCCCTGATACTTGTCGTCAGAATGCTCCTTGAACCCTGTCATGAAAAGGCTCCATGCCTTTTTCATCACAATGCTCCATGCCATTGTCATCACAATACTCCACAAGCTTGTCATCACAATGCTCCATGCCCCTTGTCATTACAGTGCTCCATGACGCTCGTCATCACAATTATCTATGGTCTTCTCATCACAATGCTCCACGGTCTTGCCATCACAATGCTCCATGCCCTGGTTATCACAATGCTCCATGACCCTTGTCATCACAATTCTCCTCGTTCTTGTCATCACAATGCTACATGACACTTCTCATCACAATGTTACATGCTCTTGTCATCACAATTCTCCATGCACTTGTCATCGCAATGCTCCTTGAACCCTGTCATAGAAAGTTCCATGAGCTTGTCTTCACAATGCTTCACGACTTGTCATCAAAATTCTCAATGGCCCTTGTCATCACCATACTCCATGTCCTTGTCTTAAAAATGCTCCATGACCCTTGTCATCACAATGCTCCAAGCCCTTATCATCACATTGCTCCATAACCTTTGTCATCACAATCCTCCATGATACTTGGCATCACAATGCTCCATGCCCTTTTCATCACAATGGATCATGTTATATGTCATCATAATGCTCCCTGAAACCTGTCTTCACAATACTCCATGATCTTGTCATCACAATGATCCATTCACTTGTCATCACAATGTGCCGTGCCCACTCTCTTCACAGTAATACATGAAACTTGTCAGACAATTGCTCCAAGACGCTCTCATCACAATTCTCCATGCCTTTGTCATCACAATGCTCCATGACCCCTGTCATCACAATGCTCTGTGACTCCAGTCATCACAATGCTTCATGACCTTTTCAATCACAGTGGTCCATGCCCTCGTCATCACAAGGCTCTGTGACCATTTTCACCACAATTCTCCAAGAACTTTTCATCACAATGCTCCATAACCCTTGTCATCACAATGCTCCATGCGCTTGTCAGCACCATGCTCCATGACCCATATCATCACAATGCGCCATGCACTTCTCATCACATTCCTCCACAACCTTGTCATCACAATGCTCCATGCGCTTGTCAGCACCATGCTCCATGACCCATATCATCACAATGCACCATGCACTTCTCATCACATTCCTCCACAACCTTGTCATCACAATGCTCCATGCCCCTGTCACACAAAGCTCCATGACACATGTCATCAGAATGCTCCATGGCCTTCTCATCAGAATGCCCCATGCCCTTGTCATCACAAGGCTCCATGACCCTTGTCATCACAATGCTCCAAGACCCATGTAATCACAATGATCCATGCCCCTTGTTATTACAGTGCTCCATAATGCTCGTCATCACAATTATCCATGGCCTTCTCATCACAATGCTCCACGGTCTTTCCATCAAAATGCTCCATGCCCTGGTCATCACAATGCTCCATGTCCCTTGTCCTCACAATTCTCCACGTCCTTGTCATCACAATGCTCCATGACTCTACTTATCACAATGTTACATGCTCTTGTCATCACAATTCTCCATGAAATTGTCATCACAATGCTCCATGACCCCTGTCATGGCAAGCACCATGCACTTGTCATCACAATGCTACACGAACTTGTCATCAAAATTCTCAATGGCCCTTGTCATCACAATGTCCCATGACCCTTGTCATCACAATGCTCCATGACCCTTGTCATCACAATGCTCCATGACCCTTGTCATCACAATGCTCCATGAACTTTGTCATCACATTCCTCCATGACACTTGGCATCACAATGCTCCATGCCATGGTCATCACAATGGACCATGACATATGTCATCACAATGCTCCCTGACACCTGTCTTCACAATACTCTATGACCTTGTCATCACAATGCTCCATACCCTTGTCATCACAATGCGCCATGCCCACTGTCATCACAATAATCCATGAAACGAGTAAGACCAATGCTCCATGCCCCTGTCATCACAATGCTCCATGCCCTTGTCATCACAATGCTCCATGGCGCCTGTCATCACAATGCTCCGTGACTCCAGTCATCACAAAGCTTAATGACATTTGTTATCACCATGGTCCATGCCCTCGTCATCACATGGCTATGTGACCTGTGTCACCACAATGCTCCATGAACTTTCCATCACAATTCTCTGTGACACTTGTCATCACAATGCTCCAAGCCTTTGCCAGCAAAATGCTCCATGAAACTTGCCAGCAGTATTCTCTTTGAACCATGTCATGACAAGGCTCCATGCCTTTTTCATCACAATGATCCATGCCATTTTCTTCACAATGCTCCAAGACCCCTGTAATGACAATGCTCCATGCCCTTGTCATCACAAAGCTCCATGAGGCAAGTCATCAGTGTGCTCCATGGCCTTCTCATCACAATGCTCCATGCCCTTGTCATCACAATGCTCCAAGACACCTGTAATCACAATGCTCCATGCCCCTTTTCATCAGAATGCTCCATGAGACTTGTCATCACAAAGCTCCAAGGTGTTCTCATCACAATGCTCCAGGACCTTGTCATCACCATACTCCATTCCCTTGTCATCACAATGTTCCATGGCCCATGCCATCACAATACTCCATGAACATTGTCAGCCCAATTCTCTTTGACCTTCTCATCACAATGCTCCAGGACCACTGTCATCACAGTGCTCCATGACCACAGTCATCACAATGCTCCATGACCCTGACAACAAAATGATCCGGGACTCTTGTCATCAAAATGCTCCATGACACTTGTCATCACAATGATCCATGCCCTTGTCATCCCAATGCTCCATGACCCCTGTAATCACAATGCTCCGTGATACTTTTCATCACAGTGCTCCATGACCCTTGTCATCACAATGCTCCATGCCTTTGTCAGCAAAATGCTACATGACCTTGTCATCACAATGCTCCATGAGCTTGTTATCACCAATACTCCATTCCCATTGTCATCACAATCCTCCATGAACTTTGGGATCACATTGCTTCATGCCCTTGTCATCACAATGTTCCATGCTCCTTGAATTCAAAATGATCCATGACCTCTGTCATTACAAAGCTCCAAACCCTTGTGATCACTATGTTCCATAGCACTTGTCATCACAACGCTCCATGATGCCTGTCATCACAGTAATCCATGCCCTTGTCATCACAGTGCTCCATGACCTTCTTCATCACATTACTCAATACACATGTCATCACAATGCTCCCTGATACTTGTCGTCAGAATGCTCCTTGAATCCTGTCAAGAAAAGGCTCCTTGCCTTTTTCATCACAATGCTCCTTGCCCTTTTCACCACAATGCTCCATGCCATTGTCATCACAAATATCCACGAGCTTGTCATCAGAATGCTCCATGAGCTTGTTATCACCAATACTCCATTCCCATTGTCATCACAATCCTCCAAGAACCTTGGGATCACTTTGCTTCATGCCCTTGTCATCACAATGCTCCATTCTCCATGAAATCAAAATGAACCATGACCTCTGCCATCAGAATGCTCCAAACCCTGTGATCACAATGTTCCATAACACTTGTCATCACAACGCTCCATGATGCCTATCATCACAATAATCCATGACCTTGTCAACACAATGCTCCATGACCTTTGACATCACAATGCTCAATACATAGTCATCACAATGCTCTCTGACACTTGTCATCAGAATGCTGCTTGAACACTGTCATGAAAAGGCTCCATGCCTTGTTCATCACAATGCTCCATGCCATTGTCATCACAATGCTCCACAAGCTTGTCATCAGAATGTTCCATGACACTTGTCATCACAATGCTCCATGACCCCTGTCATGACAATGCTCCATGACACCTGTCATCACAATGCTCCATGCCCCTTGTCATTACAGTGCTCCATGACGCTCGTCATCACAATTATCCGGGGTCTTCTCATCACAGTGCTCCACGGTCTTGCCATCACTATGCTCCATGCCCTGGTCATCACAATGCACCATGTCCCTTTGCATCACAATGCTCCATGACACTTCTCATCAAAATGTTACATGCTCTTGTCATCACAATTCTCCATGCACTTGTCATCGCAATGCTCCATGACCCTGTCATAGAAAGCTCCATGTGCGTGTCATCACAATGCTTCACGAACTTGTCATCAAAATTCTCAATGGAAGTTTTCATCACAATGCTCCATGCCCTTCTCATCACAATGCTCCCTGACCCTTTTCATCACAATGCTCCAGGCCCTTGTCATCACAATGCTCCATTACCTTTGCCATCACAATCATCCATGACCTTGTCATAACAATGCTCCATGCCCTTGTCATCAAAATGCGCCATGCCCAATGTCATTGCAATAATCCATGAAACTTGTCAGACCAATGCTCCATGCCCATGTCAACACAATGCTCCTTGCCCTTGTCATCACAATGCTCCATGACCCCTGTCATCGCAATGCTCCATGATTCCACTCATCACAATACTTCATGAACTTTGTCATCACAATGGTCCATGCCCTCGTCATCCCCAGGCTCTGTTACCTTTGTCACCACAATGCTCCATGAATTTTTCATCACAATTCTCTGTGAACCTTGTCATCACAATGCACCATGCCTTTGTCAGCACAATGCTCCATGACCCTTGTCATCACAATGCTCCATGCGCTTGTCAGCAAAATGCTCCATGACCCATGTCATCACAATGTACCATGCGCTTGTCATCAAAATGCTCCACCACATTGTCATCACAATGCTCCATAAAGCTTGTCCTCACAATGCTCCATGCACTTCCCATCAAAATGCTATCTCACCACTGATATCACAATGTTCCATCACTAGTCATCACAATACTCCCTCACCCCTGTCATCACAATGTTCCATGACCCCTGTCATCACAGTGCTCCATGACCTTATCATCACAATGCTCCATGACCCCTGACATCACAATGTTCCATAACACCTATCATCAAAATGCTCCATGACCATTTTCATCACAATGCTCCATGACCCCTGACATCACAATGTTCCATAACCCCTCTCGTCAAAATGTTCCATGACACTTTTCATCAAATTGCTCCATGCCCCTGTCATTACAATGTTCCATGTCCTTGTCATCACAATGCTCCATGACCCCTGTCATCGCAATGCTCCATGATTCCACTCATCACAATACTCCAAGCCATTTTCATCACAATGCTCCATGAACACTCACGCAATGCTCCATGCCCTTTTCATCACAAAGCTCCATGACGCTTCTCATCACAATGCACCATGCCCCTCATCATAATGCTTCATGCTATTGTCATCACAATGAAATCAAAATGCTCCATGGTCTCTGTCATCACAAGGCTCCAAAACCTTGTGATCACAATGTTCCAAAACACTTGTTATCACAACGCCCCATGACGCTCATCATCATAATTATCCATGGTCTTCTCATCACAATGCTCCAAGACCTTGTCATCATTTTGCTCCATTACCTTTGTCATCAGAAAACTCCATGATACTTGGCATCACAATGCACCATGCCACTGTCATCACAATACTCAATACACATGTCAGAATGCTCCTTGAACCCTGTCATGAAAAGGCTCCATGCCTTTTCCATCACAATGCTACATGCCATTGTCATCACAATGGACCATGACATATGTCATCACAATGCTCCCTGACACCTGTCTTCACAAAACTCTATTACCTTGTCTTCACAATGCTCCATGCCCTTGTCATCACAATGCGCCATGCCCACTGTCATCACAATAATCCATGAAACGTGTAAGACCATTGCTCCATGCCCCTATCATCACAATGCTCCATGCCCTTGTCATCACAATGCTCCATGGCGACTGTCATCACAATGCTCCGTGACTCCTGTCATTACAATGCTTCATGACATTTGTCATCACAATGGTCCATGCCCTCGTCATCACATGGCTACTTGACCTTTGTCACCACAATGCTCCATGAACTTTTCATCACAATGCTCTGTGACACTTGTCATCACAATGCTCCAAGACTTTGTCAGCACAATGCTCCATGACACTTGCCAGCAGTATGCTCCTTGAACCCTGTCATGACAAGGCTCCATGCCTTTTTCATCACAATGATCCATGCCATTTTCTTCACAATGCTCCAAGACCCCTGTAATGACAATGCTCCATGCCCTTGTCATCACAAAGCTCCACGAGGCATGTCATCAGAGTGTCCCATGGCCTTCTCATCACAATGCTCCATGCCCTTGTCATCACAATGCTCCAAGACACCTGTAATCCCAATATCCCATGCCCCTGTTCATCAGAATGCTCCATGAGACTTGTCATCACAAAGCTCCATGGTGTTCTCATCACAATGCTCCAGGACCTTGTCATCACCATGCTCCATTCCCTTGTCATCACAATGCTCCATGACACATGTCATCACAATACTCCATGAACATTGTCAGCCCAATTCTCTTTGACTTTCTCATCACAATGCTCCATGACCACTGTCATCACAATGCTCCATTCCCACAGTCATCACAATGCTCCATGAACCCTGACAACAAAATGATCCGGGACTCTTGTCATCCAAATGCTCCATGACACTTGTCATCACAATGATCCATGCCCTTGTCATCCCAATGCTCCATGACCCATGTAATCACAATGCTCCGTGATGCTTGTCACCACAGTGCTCCATGACCCTTGTCATCACCATGCTCCATAACTTTGTCAGCAAAATGCTACATGACCTTTTCATCACCATGCTCCATGAGCTTGTTATCACCAATACTCCATTCCCATTATCATCACAATCCTCCATGAAACTTGGGATCACATTGCTTCATGCCCCTGTCATCACAATGCTCCATGTTCCTGGAAATCAAAATGATCCATGACCTCTGTCATCACAATGCTCCAAACCCTTGTGATCACAATGTTCCATAACACTTGTCATCACAACGCTCCATGATGCCTGTCATCACAATAATCCATGCCCTTGTCATCAAAATGCTCCATGACCATTGTCATCACAATACTCAATACACATGTCATCACAATGCTCCCTGATACTTGTCGTCAGAATGCTCCTTGAACCCTGTCATGAAAAGGCTCCATGCCTTTTTCATCACAATGCTCCATGCCATTGTCATCACAATACTCCACAAGCTTGTCATCACAATGCTCCATGCCCCTTGTCATTACAGTGCTCCATGACGCTCGTCATCACAATTATCTATGGTCTTCTCATCACAATGCTCCACGGTCTTGCCATCACAATGCTCCATGCCCTGGTTATCACAATGCTCCATGACCCTTGTCATCACAATTCTCCTCGTTCTTGTCATCACAATGCTACATGACACTTCTCATCACAATGTTACATGCTCTTGTCATCACAATTCTCCATGCACTTGTCATCGCAATGCTCCTTGAACCCTGTCATAGAAAGTTCCATGAGCTTGTCTTCACAATGCTTCACGACTTGTCATCAAAATTCTCAATGGCCCTTGTCATCACCATACTCCATGTCCTTGTCTTAAAAATGCTCCATGACCCTTGTCATCACAATGCTCCAAGCCCTTATCATCACATTGCTCCATAACCTTTGTCATCACAATCCTCCATGATACTTGGCATCACAATGCTCCATGCCCTTTTCATCACAATGGATCATGTTATATGTCATCACAATGCTCCCTGAAACCTGTCTTCACAATACTCCATGATCTTGTCATCACAATGCTCCATTCACTTGTCATCACAATGTGCCGTGCCCACTCTCTTCACAGTAATACATGAAACTTGTCAGACAATTGCTCCAAGACGCTCTCATCACAATTCTCCATGCCTTTGTCATCACAATGCTCCATGACCCCTGTCATCACAATGCTCTGTGACTCCAGTCATCACAATGCTTCATGACCTTTTCAATCACAATGGTCCATGCCCTCGTCATCACAAGGCTCTGTGACCATTTTCACCACAATTCTCCAAGAACTTTTCATCACAATGCTCCATAACCCTTGTCATCACAATGCTCCATGCGCTTGTCAGCACCATGCTCCATGACCCATATCATCACAATGCGCCATGCACTTCTCATCACATTCCTCCACAACCTTGTCATCACAATGCTCCATGCGCTTGTCAGCACCCTGCTCCATGACCCATATCATCACAATGCACCATGCACTTGTCATCACATTCCTCCACAACCTTGTCATCACAATGCTCCATGCCCCTGTCACACAAAGCTCCATGACGCATGTCATCAGAATGCTCCATGGCCTTCTCATCAGAATGCCCCATGCCCTTGTCATCACAAGGCTCCATGACCCTTGTCATCACAATGCTCCAAGACCCATGTAATCACAATGATCCATGCCCCTTGTTATTACAGTGCTCCATAATGCTCGTCATCACAATTATCCATGGCCTTCTCATCACAATGCTCCACGGTCTTTCCATCAAAATGCTCCATGCCCTGGTCATCACAATGCTCCATGTCCCTTGTCCTCACAATTCTACACGTCCTTGTCATCACAATGCTCCATGACTCTACTTATCACAATGTTACATGCTCTTGTCATCAAAATTCTCCATGAAATTGTCATCACAATGCTCCATGACCCCTGTCATGGCAAGCACCATGCACTTGTCATCACAATGCTACACGAACTTGTCATCAAAATTCTCAATGGCCCTTGTCATCACAATGTCCCATGACCCTTGTCATCACAATGCTCCATGACCCTTGTCATCACAATGCTCCATGACCCTTGTCATCACAATGCTCCATGAACTTTGTCATCACATTCCTCCATGACACTTGGCATCACAATGCTCCATGCCATGGTCATCACAATGGACCATGACATATGTCATCACAATGCTCCCTGACACCTGTCTTCACAATACTCTATGACCTTGTCATCACAATGCTCCATACCCTTGTCATCACAATGCGCCATGCCCACTGTCATCACAATAATCCATGAAACGAGTAAGACCAATGCTCCATGCCCCTGTCATCACAATGCTCCATGCCCTTGTCATCACAATGCTCCATGGCGCCTGTCATCACAATGCTCCGTGACTCCAGTCATCACAAAGCTTAATGACATTTGTTATCACCATGGTCCATGCCCTCGTCATCACATGGCTATGTGACCTGTGTCACCACAATGCTCCATGAACTTTCCATCACAATTCTCTGTGACACTTGTCATCACAATGCTCCAAGCCTTTGCCAGCAAAATGCTCCATGAAACTTGCCAGCAGTATTCTCTTTGAACCATGTCATGACAAGGCTCCATGCCTTTTTCATCACAATGATCCATGCCATTTTCTTCACAATGCTCCAAGACCCCTGTAATGACAATGCTCCATGCCCTTGTCATCACAAAGCTCCATGAGGCAAGTCATCAGTGTGCTCCATGGCCTTCTCATCACAATGCTCCATGCCCTTGTCATCACAATGCTCCAAGACACCTGTAATCACAATGCTCCATGCCCCTTTTCATCAGAATGCTCCATGAGACTTGTCATCACAAAGCTCCAAGGTGTTCTCATCACAATGCTCCAGGACCTTGTCATCACCATACTCCATTCCCTTGTCATCACAATGTTCCATGGCCCATGCCATCACAATACTCCATGAACATTGTCAGCCCAATTCTCTTTGACCTTCTCATCACAATGCTCCAGGACCACTGTCATCACAGTGCTCCATGACCACAGTCATCACAATGCTCCATGACCCTGACAACAAAATGATCCGGGACTCTTGTCATCAAAATGCTCCATGACACTTGTCATCACAATGATCCATGCCCTTGTCATCCCAATGCTCCATGACCCCTGTAATCACAATGCTCCGTGATACTTTTCATCACAGTGCTCCATGACCCTTGTCATCACAATGCTCCATGCCTTTGTCAGCAAAATGCTACATGACCTTGTCATCACAATGCTCCATGAGCTTGTTATCACCAATACTCCATTCCCATTGTCATCACAATCCTCCATGAACTTTGGGATCACATTGCTTCATGCCCTTGTCATCACAATGTTCCATGCTCCTTGAATTCAAAATGATCCATGACCTCTGTCATTACAAAGCTCCAAACCCTTGTGATCACTATGTTCCATAGCACTTGTCATCACAACGCTCCATGATGCCTGTCATCACAATAATCCATGCCCTTGTCATCACAGTGCTCCATGACCTTTTTCATCACATTACTCAATACACATGTCATCACAATGCTCCCTGATACTTGTCGTCAGAATGCTCCTTGAATCCTGTCAAGAAAAGGCTCCTTGCCTTTTTCATCACAATGCTCCTTGCCCTTTTCACCACAGTGCTCCATGCCATTGTCATCACAAATATCCACGAGCTTGTCATCAGAATGCTCCATGAGCTTGTTATCACCAATACTCCATTCCCATTGTCATCACAATCCTCCAAGAACCTTGGGATCACTTTGCTTCATGCCCTTGTCATCACAATGCTCCATTCTCCATGAAATCAAAATGAACCATGACCTCTGCCATCAGAATGCTCCAAACCCTGTGATCACAATGTTCCATAACACTTGTCATCACAACGCTCCATGATGCCTATCATCACAATAATCCATGACATTGTCATCACAATGCTCCATGACCTTTGACATCACAATGCTCAATACATAGTCATCACAATGCTCTCTGACACTTGTCATCAGAATGCTGCTTGAACACTGTCATGAAAAGGCTCCATGCCTTGTTCATCACAATGCTCCATGCCATTGTCATCACAATGCTCCACAAGCTTGTCATCAGAATGTTCCATGACACTTGTCATCACAATGCTCCATGACCCCTGTCATGACAATGCTCCATGACACCTGTCATCACAATGCTCCATGCCCCTTGTCATTACAGTGCTCCATGACGCTCGTCATCACAATTATCCGGGGTCTTCTCATCACAGTGCTCCACGGTCTTGCCATCACTATGCTCCATGCCCTGGTCATCACAATGCACCATGTCCCTTTGCATCACAATGCTCCATGACACTTCTCATCAAAATGTTACATGCTCTTGTCATCACAATTCTCCATGCACTTGTCATCGCAATGCTCCATGACCCTGTCATAGAAAGCTCCATGTGCGTGTCATCACAATGCTTCACGAACTTGTCATCAAAATTCTCAATGGAAGTTTTCATCACAATGCTCCATGCCCTTCTCATCACAATGCTCCCTGACCCTTTTCATCACAATGCTCCAGGCCCTTGTCATCACAATGCTCCATTACCTTTGCCATCACAATCATCCATGACCTTGTCATAACAATGCTCCATGCCCTTGTCATCAAAATGCGCCATGCCCAATGTCATTGCAATAATCCATGAAACTTGTCAGACCAATGCTCCATGCCCATGTCAACACAATGCTCCTTGCCCTTGTCATCACAATGCTCCATGACCCCTGTCATCGCAATGCTCCATGATTCCACTCATCACAATACTTCATGAACTTTGTCATCACAATGGTCCATGCCCTCGTCATCCCCAGGCTCTGTTACCATTGTCACCACAATGCTCCATTAATTTTTCATCACAATTCTCTGTGAACATTGTCATCACAATGCACCATGCCTTTGTCAGCACAATGCTCCATGACACTTGTCATCACAATGATCCATGCCCTTGTCATCCCAATGCTCCATGACCCATGTAATCACAATGCTCCGTGATGCTTGTCACCACAGTGCTCCATGACCCTTGTCATCACCATGCTCCATAACTTTGTCAGCAAAATGCTACATGACCTTTTCATCACCATGCTCCATGAGCTTGTTATCACCAATACTCCATTCCCATTATCATCACAATCCTCCATGAAACTTGGGATCACATTGCTTCATGCCCCTGTCATCACAATGCTCCATGTTCCTGGAAATCAAAATGATCCATGACCTCTGTCATCACAATGCTCCAAACCCTTGTGATCACAATGTTCCATAACACTTGTCATCACAACGCTCCATGATGCCTGTCATCACAATAATCCATGCCCTTGTCATCAAAATGCTCCATGACCATTGTCATCACAATACTCAATACACATGTCATCACAATGCTCCCTGATACTTGTCGTCAGAATGCTCCTTGAACCCTGTCATGAAAAGGCTCCATGCCTTTTTCATCACAATGCTCCATGCCATTGTCATCACAATACTCCACAAGCTTGTCATCACAATGCTCCATGCCCCTTGTCATTACAGTGCTCCATGACGCTCGTCATCACAATTATCTATGGTCTTCTCATCACAATGCTCCACGGTCTTGCCATCACAATGCTCCATGCCCTGGTTATCACAATGCTCCATGACCCTTGTCATCACAATTCTCCTCGTTCTTGTCATCACAATGCTACATGACACTTCTCATCACAATGTTACATGCTCTTGTCATCACAATTCTCCATGCACTTGTCATCGCAATGCTCCTTGAACCCTGTCATAGAAAGTTCCATGAGCTTGTCTTCACAATGCTTCACGACTTGTCATCAAAATTCTCAATGGCCCTTGTCATCACCATACTCCATGTCCTTGTCTTAAAAATGCTCCATGACCCTTGTCATCACAATGCTCCAGGCCCTTGTCATCACAATGCTCCAAGCCCTTATCATCACATTGCTCCATAACCTTTGTCATCACAATCCTCCATGATACTTGGCATCACAATGCTCCATGCCCTTTTCATCAAAATGGATCATGTTATATGTGATCATAATGCTCCCTGAAACCTGTCTTCACAATACTCCATGATCTTGTCATCACAATGCTCCATTCACTTGTCATCACAATGTGCCGTGCCCACTCTCTTCACAGTAATACATGAAACTTGTCAGACAATTGCTCCAAGACGCTCTCATCACAATTCTCCATGCCTTTGTCATCACAATGCTCCATGACCCCTGTCATCACAATGCTCTGTGACTCCAGTCATCACAATGCTTCATGACCTTTTCAATCACAATGGTCCATGCCCTCGTCATCACAAGGCTCTGTGACCATTTTCACCACAATTCTCCAAGAACTTTTCATCACAATGCTCCATAACCCTTGTCATCACAATGCTCCATGCGCTTGTCAGCACCATGCTCCATGACCCATATCATCACAATGCGCCATGCACTTCTCATCACATTCCTCCACAACCTTGTCATCACAATGCTCCATGCGCTTGTCAGCACCATGCTCCATGACCCATATCATCACAATGCACCATGCACTTGTCATCACATTCCTCCACAACCTTGTCATCACAATGCTCCATGCCCCTGTCACACAAAGCTCCATGACGCATGTCATCAGAATGCTCCATGGCCTTCTCATCAGAATGCCCCATGCCCTTGTCATCACAAGGCTCCATGACCCTTGTCATCACAATGCTCCAAGACCCATGTAATCACAATGATCCATGCCCCTTGTTATTACAGTGCTCCATAATGCTCGTCATCACAATTATCCATGGCCTTCTCATCACAATGCTCCACGGTCTTTCCATCAAAATGCTCCATGCCCTGGTCATCACAATGCTCCATGTCCCTTGTCCTCACAATTCTCCACGTCCTTGTCATCACAATGCTCCATGACTCTACTTATCACAATGTTACATGCTCTTGTCATCACAATTCTCCATGAAATTGTCATCACAATGCTCCATGACCCCTGTCATGGCAAGCACCATGCACTTGTCATCACAATGCTACATGAACTTGTCATCAAAATTCTCAATGGCCCTTGTCATCACAATGTCCCATGACCCTTGTCATCACAATGCTCCATGACCCTTGTCATCACAATGCTCCATGACCCTTGTCATCACAATGCTCCATGAACTTTGTCATCACATTCCTCCATGACACTTGGCATCACAATGCTCCATGCCATGGTCATCACAATGGACCATGACATATGTCATCACAATGCTCCCTGACACCTGTCTTCACAATACTCTATGACCTTGTCATCACAATGCTCCATACCCTTGTCATCACAATGCGCCATGCCCACTGTCATCACAATAATCCATGAAACGAGTAAGACCAATGCTCCATGCCCCTGTCATCACAATGCTCCATGCCCTTGTCATCACAATGCTCCATGGCGCCTGTCATCACAATGCTCCGTGACTCCAGTCATCACAAAGCTTAATGACATTTGTTATCACCATGGTCCATGCCCTCGTCATCACATGGCTATGTGACCTGTGTCACCACAATGCTCCATGAACTTTCCATCACAATTCTCTGTGACACTTGTCATCACAATGCTCCAAGCCTTTGCCAGCAAAATGCTCCATGAAACTTGCCAGCAGTATTCTCTTTGAACCATGTCATGACAAGGCTCCATGCCTTTTTCATCACAATGATCCATGCCATTTTCTTCACAATGCTCCAAGACCCCTGTAATGACAATGCTCCATGCCCTTGTCATCACAAAGCTCCATGAGGCAAGTCATCAGTGTGCTCCATGGCCTTCTCATCACAATGCTCCATGCCCTTGTCATCACAATGCTCCAAGACACCTGTAATCACAATGCTCCATGCCCCTTTTCATCAGAATGCTCCATGAGACTTGTCATCACAAAGCTCCAAGGTGTTCTCATCACAATGCTCCAGGACCTTGTCATCACCATACTCCATTCCCTTGTCATCACAATGTTCCATGGCCCATGCCATCACAATACTCCATGAACATTGTCAGCCCAATTCTCTTTGACCTTCTCATCACAATGCTCCAGGACCACTGTCATCACAGTGCTCCATGACCACAGTCATCACAATGCTCCATGACCCTGACAACAAAATGATCCGGGACTCTTGTCATCAAAATGCTCCATGACACTTGTCATCACAATGATCCATGCCCTTGTCATCCCAATGCTCCATGACCCCTGTAATCACAATGCTCCGTGATACTTTTCATCACAGTGCTCCATGACCCTTGTCATCACAATGCTCCATGCCTTTGTCAGCAAAATGCTACATGACCTTGTCATCACAATGCTCCATGAGCTTGTTATCACCAATACTCCATTCCCATTGTCATCACAATCCTCCATGAACTTTGGGATCACATTGCTTCATGCCCTTGTCATCACAATGTTCCATGCTCCTTGAATTCAAAATGATCCATGACCTCTGTCATTACAAAGCTCCAAACCCTTGTGATCACTATGTTCCATAGCACTTGTCATCACAACGCTCCATGATGCCTGTCATCACAGTAATCCATGCCCTTGTCATCACAGTGCTCCATGACCTTCTTCATCACATTACTCAATACACATGTCATCACAATGCTCCCTGATACTTGTCGTCAGAATGCTCCTTGAATCCTGTCAAGAAAAGGCTCCTTGCCTTTTTCATCACAATGCTCCTTGCCCTTTTCACCACAATGCTCCATGCCATTGTCATCACAAATATCCACGAGCTTGTCATCAGAATGCTCCATGAGCTTGTTATCACCAATACTCCATTCCCATTGTCATCACAATCCTCCAAGAACCTTGGGATCACTTTGCTTCATGCCCTTGTCATCACAATGCTCCATTCTCCATGAAATCAAAATGAACCATGACCTCTGCCATCAGAATGCTCCAAACCCTGTGATCACAATGTTCCATAACACTTGTCATCACAACGCTCCATGATGCCTATCATCACAATAATCCATGACCTTGTCAACACAATGCTCCATGACCTTTGACATCACAATGCTCAATACATAGTCATCACAATGCTCTCTGACACTTGTCATCAGAATGCTGCTTGAACACTGTCATGAAAAGGCTCCATGCCTTGTTCATCACAATGCTCCATGCCATTGTCATCACAATGCTCCACAAGCTTGTCATCAGAATGTTCCATGACACTTGTCATCACAATGCTCCATGACCCCTGTCATGACAATGCTCCATGACACCTGTCATCACAATGCTCCATGCCCCTTGTCATTACAGTGCTCCATGACGCTCGTCATCACAATTATCCGGGGTCTTCTCATCACAGTGCTCCACGGTCTTGCCATCACTATGCTCCATGCCCTGGTCATCACAATGCACCATGTCCCTTTGCATCACAATGCTCCATGACACTTCTCATCAAAATGTTACATGCTCTTGTCATCACAATTCTCCATGCACTTGTCATCGCAATGCTCCATGACCCTGTCATAGAAAGCTCCATGTGCATGTCATCACAATGCTTCACGAACTTGTCATCAAAATTCTCAATGGAAGTTTTCATCACAATGCTCCATGCCCTTCTCATCACAATGCTCCCTGACCCTTTTCATCACAATGCTCCAGGCCCTTGTCATCACAATGCTCCATTACCTTTGCCATCACAATCATCCATGACCTTGTCATAACAATGCTCCATGCCCTTGTCATCAAAATGCGCCATGCCCAATGTCATTGCAATAATCCATGAAACTTGTCAGACCAATGCTCCATGCCCATGTCAACACAATGCTCCTTGCCCTTGTCATCACAATGCTCCATGACCCCTGTCATCGCAATGCTCCATGATTCCACTCATCACAATACTTCATGAACTTTGTCATCACAATGGTCCATGCCCTCGTCATCCCCAGGCTCTGTTACCTTTGTCACCACAATGCTCCATGAATTTTTCATCACAATTCTCTGTGAACCTTGTCATCACAATGCACCATGCCTTTGTCAGCACAATGCTCCATGACCCTTGTCATCACAATGCTCCATGCGCTTGTCAGCAAAATGCTCCATGACCCATGTCATCACAATGTACCATGCGCTTGTCATCAAAATGCTCCACCACATTGTCATCACAATGCTCCATAAAGCTTGTCCTCACAATGCTCCATGCACTTCCCATCAAAATGCTATCTCACCACTGATATCACAATGTTCCATCACTAGTCATCACAATACTCCCTCACCCCTGTCATCACAATGTTCCATGACCCCTGTCATCACAGTGCTCCATGACCTTATCATCACAATGCTCCATGACCCCTGACATCACAATGTTCCATAACACCTATCATCAAAATGCTCCATGACCATTTTCATCACAATGCTCCATGACCCCTGACATCACAATGTTCCATAACCCCTCTCGTCAAAATGTTCCATGACACTTTTCATCAAATTGCTCCATGCCCCTGTCATTACAATGTTCCATGTCCTTGTCATCACAATGCTCCATGACCCCTGTCATCGCAATGCTCCATGATTCCACTCATCACAATACTCCAAGCCATTTTCATCACAATGCTCCATGAACACTCACGCAATGCTCCATGCCCTTTTCATCACAAAGCTCCATGAGGCTTCTCATCACAATGCACCATGCCCCTCATCATAATGCTTCATGCTATTGTCATCACAATGAAATCAAAATGCTCCATGGTCTCTGTCATCACAAGGCTCCAAAACCTTGTGATCACAATGTTCCAAAACACTTGTTATCACAACGCCCCATGACGCTCATCATCATAATTATCCATGGTCTTCTCATCACAATGCTCCAAGACCTTGTCATCATTTTGCTCCATTACCTTTGTCATCAGAAAACTCCATGATACTTGGCATCACAATGCACCATGCCACTGTCATCACAATACTCAATACACATGTCAGAATGCTCCTTGAACCCTGTCATGAAAAGGCTCCATGCCTTTTCCATCACAATGCTACATGCCATTGTCATCACAATGGACCATGACATATGTCATCACAATGCTCCCTGACACCTGTCTTCACAAAACTCTATTACCTTGTCTTCACAATGCTCCATGCCCTTGTCATCACAATGCGCCATGCCCACTGTCATCACAATAATCCATGAAACGTGTAAGACCATTGCTCCATGCCCCTATCATCACAATGCTCCATGCCCTTGTCATCACAATGCTCCATGGCGACTGTCATCACAATGCTCCGTGACTCCTGTCATTACAATGCTTCATGACATTTGTCATCACAATGGTCCATGCCCTCGTCATCACATGGCTACTTGACCTTTGTCACCACAATGCTCCATGAACTTTTCATCACAATGCTCTGTGACACTTGTCATCACAATGCTCCAAGACTTTGTCAGCACAATGCTCCATGACACTTGCCAGCAGTATGCTCCTTGAACCCTGTCATGACAAGGCTCCATGCCTTTTTCATCACAATGATCCATGCCATTTTCTTCACAATGCTCCAAGACCCCTGTAATGACAATGCTCCATGCCCTTGTCATCACAAAGCTCCACGAGGCATGTCATCAGAGTGTCCCATGGCCTTCTCATCACAATGCTCCATGCCCTTGTCATCACAATGCTCCAAGACACCTGTAATCCCAATATCCCATGCCCCTGTTCATCAGAATGCTCCATGAGACTTGTCATCACAAAGCTCCATGGTGTTCTCATCACAATGCTCCAGGACCTTGTCATCACCATGCTCCATTCCCTTGTCATCACAATGCTCCATGACACATGTCATCACAATACTCCATGAACATTGTCAGCCCAATTCTCTTTGACTTTCTCATCACAATGCTCCATGACCACTGTCATCACAATGCTCCATTCCCACAGTCATCACAATGCTCCATGAACCCTGACAACAAAATGATCCGGGACTCTTGTCATCCCAATGCTCCATGACCCATGTAATCACAATGCTCCGTGATGCTTGTCACCACAGTGCTCCATGACCCTTGTCATCACCATGCTCCATAACTTTGTCAGCAAAATGCTACATGACCTTTTCATCACCATGCTCCATGAGCTTGTTATCACCAATACTCCATTCCCATTATCATCACAATCCTCCATGAAACTTGGGATCACATTGCTTCATGCCCCTGTCATCACAATGCTCCATGTTCCTGGAAATCAAAATGATCCATGACCTCTGTCATCACAATGCTCCAAACCCTTGTGATCACAATGTTCCATAACACTTGTCATCACAACGCTCCATGATGCCTGTCATCACAATAATCCATGCCCTTGTCATCAAAATGCTCCATGACCATTGTCATCACAATACTCAATACACATGTCATCACAATGCTCCCTGATACTTGTCGTCAGAATGCTCCTTGAACCCTGTCATGAAAAGGCTCCATGCCTTTTTCATCACAATGCTCCATGCCATTGTCATCACAATACTCCACAAGCTTGTCATCACAATGCTCCATGCCCCTTGTCATTACAGTGCTCCATGACGCTCGTCATCACAATTATCTATGGTCTTCTCATCACAATGCTCCACGGTCTTGCCATCACAATGCTACATGACACTTCTCATCACAATGTTACATGCTCTTGTCATCACAATTCTCCATGCACTTGTCATCGCAATGCTCCTTGAACCCTGTCATAGAAAGTTCCATGAGCTTGTCTTCACAATGCTTCACGACTTGTCATCAAAATTCTCAATGGCCCTTGTCATCACCATACTCCATGTCCTTGTCTTAAAAATGCTCCATGACCCTTGTCATCACAATGCTCCAAGCCCTTATCATCACATTGCTCCATAACCTTTGTCATCACAATCCTCCATGATACTTGGCATCACAATGCTCCATGCCCTTTTCATCACAATGGATCATGTTATATGTCATCACAATGCTCCCTGAAACCTGTCTTCACAATACTCCATGATCTTGTCATCACAATGCTCCATTCACTTGTCATCACAATGTGCCGTGCCCACTCTCTTCACAGTAATACATGAAACTTGTCAGACAATTGCTCCAAGACGCTCTCATCACAATTCTCCATGCCTTTGTCATCACAATGCTCCATGAACCCTGTCATCACAATGCTCTGTGACTCCAGTCATCACAATGCTTCATGACCTTTTCAATCACAGTGGTCCATGCCCTCGTCATCACAAGGCTCTGTGACCATTTTCACCACAATTCTCCAAGAACTTTTCATCACAATGCTCCATAACCCTTGTCATCACAATGCTCCATGCGCTTGTCAGCACCATGCTCCATGACCCATATCATCACAATGCACCATGCACTTGTCATCACATTCCTCCACAACCTTGTCATCACAATGCTCCATGCCCCTGTCACACCAAGCTCCATGACGCATGTCATCAGAATGCTCCATGGCCTTCTCATCAGAATGCCCCATGCCCTTGTCATCACAAGGCTCCATGACCCTTGTCATCACAATGCTCCAAGACCCATGTAATCACAATGATCCATGCCCCTTGTTATTACAGTGCTCCATAATGCTCGTCATCACAATTATCCATGGCCTTCTCATCACAATGCTCCACGGTCTTTCCATCAAAATGCTCCATGCCCTGGTCATCACAATGCTCCATGTCCCTTGTCCTCACAATTCTCCATGTCCTTGTCATCACAATGCTCCATGACTATACTTATCACAATGTTATATGCTCTTGTCATCACAATTCTCCATGAAATTGTCATCACAATGCTCCATGACCCCTGTCATGGCAAGCACCATGCACTTGTCATCACAATGCTACACGAACTTGTCATCAAAATTCTCAATGGCCCTTGTCATCACAATGTCCCATGACCCTTGTCATCACAATGCTCCATGACCCTTGTCATCACAATGCTCCATGACCCTTGTCATCACAATGCTCCATGAACTTTGTCATCACATTCCTCCATGACACTTGGCATCACAATGCTCCATGCCATGGTCATCACAATGGACCATGACATATGTCATCACAATGCTCCCTGACACCTGTCTTCACAATACTCTATGACCTTGTCATCACAATGCTCCATACCCTTGTCATCACAATGCGCCATGCCCACTGTCATCACAATAATCCATGAAACGAGTAAGACCAATGCTCCATGCCCCTGTCATCACAATGCTCCATGCCCTTGTCATCACAATGCTCCATGGCGCCTGTCATCACAATGCTCCGTGACTCCAGTCATCACAAAGCTTAATGACATTTGTTATCACCATGGTCCATGCCCTCGTCATCACATGGCTATGTGACCTGTGTCACCACAATGCTCCATGAACTTTCCATCACAATTCTCTGTGACACTTGTCATCACAATGCTCCAAGCCTTTGCCAGCAAAATGCTCCATGAAACTTGCCAGCAGTATTCTCTTTGAACCATGTCATGACAAGGCTCCATGCCTTTTTCATCACAATGATCCATGCCATTTTCTTCACAATGCTCCAAGACCCCTGTAATGACAATGCTCCATGCCCTTGTCATCACAAAGCTCCATGAGGCAAGTCATCAGTGTGCTCCATGGCCTTCTCATCACAATGCTCCATGCCCTTGTCATCACAATGCTCCAAGACACCTGTAATCACAATGCTCCATGCCCCTTTTCATCAGAATGCTCCATGAGACTTGTCATCACAAAGCTCCAAGGTGTTCTCATCACAATGCTCCAGGACCTTGTCATCACCATACTCCATTCCCTTGTCATCACAATGTTCCATGGCCCATGCCATCACAATACTCCATGAACATTGTCAGCCCAATTCTCTTTGACCTTCTCATCACAATGCTCCAGGACCACTGTCATCACAGTGCTCCATGACCACAGTCATCACAATGCTCCATGACCCTGACAACAAAATGATCCGGGACTCTTGTCATCAAAATGCTCCATGACACTTGTCATCACAATGATCCATGCCCTTGTCATCCCAATGCTCCATGACCCCTGTAATCACAATGCTCCGTGATACTTTTCATCACAGTGCTCCATGACCCTTGTCATCACAATGCTCCATGCCTTTGTCAGCAAAATGCTACATGACCTTGTCATCACAATGCTCCATGAGCTTGTTATCACCAATACTCCATTCCCATTGTCATCACAATCCTCCATGAACTTTGGGATCACATTGCTTCATGCCCTTGTCATCACAATGTTCCATGCTCCTTGAATTCAAAATGATCCATGACCTCTGTCATTACAAAGCTCCAAACCCTTGTGATCACTATGTTCCATAGCACTTGTCATCACAACGCTCCATGATGCCTGTCATCACAATAATCCATGCCCTTGTCATCACAGTGCTCCATGACCTTTTTCATCACATTACTCAATACACATGTCATCACAATGCTCCCTGATACTTGTCGTCAGAATGCTCCTTGAATCCTGTCAAGAAAAGGCTCCTTGCCTTTTTCATCACAATGCTCCTTGCCCTTTTCACCACAGTGCTCCATGCCATTGTCATCACAAATATCCACGAGCTTGTCATCAGAATGCTCCATGAGCTTGTTATCACCAATACTCCATTCCCATTGTCATCACAATCCTCCAAGAACCTTGGGATCACTTTGCTTCATGCCCTTGTCATCACAATGCTCCATTCTCCATGAAATCAAAATGAACCATGACCTCTGCCATCAGAATGCTCCAAACCCTGTGATCACAATGTTCCATAACACTTGTCATCACAACGCTCCATGGTGCCTATCATCACAATAATCCATGACCTTGTCATCACAATGCTCCATGACCTTTGACATCACAATGCTCAATACATAGTCATCACAATGCTCTCTGACACTTGTCATCAGAATGCTGCTTGAACACTGTCATGAAAAGGCTCCATGCCTTGTTCATCACAATGCTCCACGCCATTGTCATCACAATGCTCCACAAGCTTGTCATCAGAATGTTCCATGACACTTGTCATCACAATGCTCCATGACCCCTGTCATGACAATGCTCCATGACACCTGTCATCACAATGCTCCATGCCCCTTGTCATTACAGTGCTCCATGACGCTCGTCATCACAATTATCCGGGGTCTTCTCATCACAGTGCTCCACGGTCTTGCCATCACTATGCTCCATGCCCTGGTCATCACAATGCACCATGTCCCTTTGCATCACAATGCTCCATGACACTTCTCATCAAAATGTTACATGCTCTTGTCATCACAATTCTCCATGCACTTGTCATCGCAATGCTCCATGACCCTGTCATAGAAAGCTCCATGTGCGTGTCATCACAATGCTTCACGAACTTGTCATCAAAATTCTCAATGGAAGTTTTCATCACAATGCTCCATGCCCTTCTCATCACAATGCTCCCTGACCCTTTTCATCACAATGCTCCAGGCCCTTGTCATCACAATGCTCCATTACCTTTGCCATCACAATCATCCATGACCTTGTCATAACAATGCTCCATGCCCTTGTCATCAAAATGCGCCATGCCCAATGTCATTGCAATAATCCATGAAACTTGTCAGACCAATGCTCCATGCCCATGTCAACACAATGCTCCTTGCCCTTGTCATCACAATGCTGCATGACCCCTGTCATCGCAATGCTCCATGATTCCACTCATCACAATACTTCATGAACTTTGTCATCACAATGGTCCATGCCCTCGTCATCCCCAGGCTCTGTTACCTTTGTCACCACAATGCTCCATGAATTTTTCATCACAATTCTCTGTGAACCTTGTCATCACAATGCACCATGCCTTTGTCAGCACAATGCTCCATGACCCTTGTCATCACAATGCTCCATGCGCTTGTCAGCAAAATGCTCCATGACCCATGTCATCACAATGTACCATGCGCTTGTCATCAAAATGCTCCACCACATTGTCATCACAATGCTCCATAAAGCTTGTCCTCACAATGCTCCATGCACTTCCCATCAAAATGCTATCTCACCACTGATATCACAATGTTCCATCACTAGTCATCACAATCCTCCCTCACCCCTGTCATCACAATGTTCCATGACCCCTGTCATCACAATGCTCCATGACCTTATCATCACAATGCTCCATGACCCCTGACATCACAATGTTCCATAACACCTATCATCAAAATGCTCCATGACCATTTTCATCACAATGCTCCATGACCCCTGACATCACAATGTTCCATAACCCCTCTCGTCAAAATGTTCCATGACACTTTTCATCAAATTGCTCCATGCCCCTCTCATTACAATGTTCCATGTCCTTGTCATCACAATGCTCCATGACACCTGTCATCGCAATGCTCCATGATTCCACTCATCACAATACTCCAAGCCATTTTCATCACAATGCTCCATGAACACTCACGCAATGCTCCATGCCCTTTTCATCACAAAGCTCCATGACGCTTCTCATCACAATGCACCATGCCCATCATCATAATGCTTCATGCTATTGTCATCACAATGAAATCAAAATGCTCCATGGTCTCTGTCATCACAAGGCTCCAAAACCTTGTGATCACAATGTTCCAAAACACTTGTTATCACAACGCCCCATGACGCTCATCATCACAATTATCCATGGTCTTCTCATCACAATGCTCCAAGACCTTGTCATCATATTGCTCCATTACCTTTGTCATCAGAAAACTCCATGATACTTGGCATCACAATGCACCATGCCACTGTCATCACAATACTCAATACACATGTCAGAATGCTCCTTGAACCCTGTCATGAAAAGGCTCCATGCCTTTTCCATCACAATGCTACATGCCATTGTCATCACAATGGACCATGACATATGTCATCACAATGCTCCCTGACACCTGTCTTCACAAAACTCTATGACCTTGTCTTCACAATGCTCCATGCCCTTGTCATCACAATGCGCCATGCCCACTGTCATCACAATAATCCATGAAACGTGTAAGACCATTGCTCCATGCCCCTATCATCACAATGCTCCATGCCCTTGTCATCACAATGCTCCATGGCGACTGTCATCACAATGCTCCGTGACTCCTGTCATTACAATGCTTCATGACATTTGTCATCACAATGGTCCATGCCCTCGTCATCACATGGCTACTTGACCTTTGTCACCACAATGCTCCATGAACTTTTCATCACAATGCTCTGTGACACTTGTCATCACAATGCTCCAAGACTTTGTCAGCACAATGCTCCATGACACTTGCCAGCAGTATGCTCCTTGAACCCTGTCATGACAAGGCTCCATGCCTTTTTCATCACAATGATCCATGCCATTTTCTTCACAATGCTCCAAGACCCCTGTAATGACAATGCTCCATGCCCTTGTCATCACAAAGCTCCACGAGGCATGTCATCAGAGTGTCCCATGGCCTTCTCATCACAATGCTCCATGCCCTTGTCATCACAATGCTCCAAGACACCTGTAATCCCAATATCCCATGCCCCTGTTCATCAGAATGCTCCATGAGACTTGTCATCACAAAGCTCCATGGTGTTCTCATCACAATGCTCCAGGACCTTGTCATCACCATGCTCCATTCCCTTGTCATCACAATGCTCCATGATACATGTCATCACAATACTCCATGAACATTGTCAGCCCAATTCTCTTTGACTTTCTCATCACAATGCTCCATGACCACTGTCATCACAATGCTCCATTCCCACAGTCATCACAATGCTCCATGAACCCTGACAACAAAATGATCCGGGACTCTTGTCATCCAAATGCTCCATGACACTTGTCATCACAATGATCCATGCCCTTGTCATCCCAATGCTCCATGACCCATGTAATCACAATGCTCCGTGATGCTTGTCACCACAGTGCTCCATGACCCTTGTCATCACCATGCTCCATAACTTTGTCAGCAAAATGCTACATGACCTTTTCATCACCATGCTCCATGAGCTTGTTATCACCAATACTCCATTCCCATTATCATCACAATCCTCCATGAAACTTGGGATCACATTGCTTCATGCCCCTGTCATCACAATGCTCCATGTTCCTGGAAATCAAAATGATCCATGACCTCTGTCATCACAATGCTCCAAACCCTTGTGATCACAATGTTCCATAACACTTGTCATCACAACGCTCCATGATGCCTGTCATCACAATAATCCATGCCCTTGTCATCAAAATGCTCCATGGCCATTGTCATCACAATACTCAATACACATGTCATCACAATGCTCCCTGATACTTGTCGTCAGAATGCTCCTTGAACCCTGTCATGAAAAGGCTCCATGCCTTTTTCATCACAATGCTCCATGCCATTGTCATCACAATACTCCACAAGCTTGTCATCACAATGCTCCATGCCCCTTGTCATTACAGTGCTCCATGACGCTCGTCATCACAATTATCTATGGTCTTCTCATCACAATGCTCCACGGTCTTGCCATCACAATGCTCCATGCCCTGGTTATCACAATGCTCCATGACCCTTGTCATCACAATTCTCCTCGTTCTTGTCATCACAATGCTACATGACACTTCTCATCACAATGTTACATGCTCTTGTCATCACAATTCTCCATGCACTTGTCATCGCAATGCTCCTTGAACCCTGTCATAGAAAGTTCCATGAGCTTGTCTTCACAATGCTTCACGACTTGTCATCAAAATTCTCAATGGCCCTTGTCATCACCATACTCCATGTCCTTGTCTTAAAAATGCTCCATGACCCTTGTCATCACAATGCTCCAAGCCCTTATCATCACATTGCTCCATAACCTTTGTCATCACAATCCTCCATGATACTTGGCATCACAATGCTCCATGCCCTTTTCATCACAATGGATCATGTTATATGTCATCACAATGCTCCCTGAAACCTGTCTTCACAATACTCCATGATCTTGTCATCACAATGCTCCATTCACTTGTCATCACAATGTGCCGTGCCCACTCTCTTCACAGTAATACATGAAACTTGTCAGACAATTGCTCCAAGACGCTCTCATCACAATCCTCCATGCCTTTGTCATCACAATGCTCCATGACCCCTGTCATCACAATGCTCTGTGACTCCAGTCATCACAATGCTTCATGACCTTTTCAATCACAGTGGTCCATGCCCTCGTCATCACAAGGCTCTGTGACCATTTTCACCACAATTCTCCAAGAACTTTTCATCACAATGCTCCATAACCCTTGTCATCACAATGCTCCATGCGCTTGTCAGCACCATGCTCCATGACCCATATCATCACAATGCGCCATGCACTTCTCATCACATTCCTCCACAACCTTGTCATCACAATGCTCCATGCGCTTGTCAGCACCATGCTCCATGACCCATATCATCACAATGCACCATGCACTTGTCATCACATTCCTCCACAACCTTGTCATCACAATGCTCCATGCCCCTGTCACACAAAGCTCCATGACGCATGTCATCAGAATGCTCCATGGCCTTCTCATCAGAATGCCCCATGCCCTTGTCATCACAAGGCTCCATGACCCTTGTCATCACAATGCTCCAAGACCCATGTAATCACAATGATCCATGCCCCTTGTTATTACAGTGCTCCATAATGCTCGTCATCACAATTATCCATGGCCTTCTCATCACAATGCTCCACGGTCTTTCCATCAAAATGCTCCATGCCCTGGTCATCACAATGCTCCATGTCCCTTGTCCTCACAATTCTCCACGTCCTTGTCATCACAATGCTCCATGACTCTACTTATCACAATGTTACATGCTCTTGTCATCACAATTCTCCATGAAATTGTCATCACAATGCTCCATGACCCCTGTCATGGCAAGCACCATGCACTTGTCATCACAATGCTACACGAACTTGTCATCAAAATTCTCAATGGCCCTTGTCATCACAATGTCCCATGACCCTTGTCATCACAATGCTCCATGACCCTTGTCATCACAATGCTCCATGACCCTTGTCATCACAATGCTCCATGAACTTTGTCATCACATTCCTCCATGACACTTGGCATCACAATGCTCCATGCCATGGTCATCACAATGGACCATGACATATGTCATCACAATGCTCCCTGACACCTGTCTTCACAATACTCTATGACCTTGTCATCACAATGCTCCATACCCTTGTCATCACAATGCGCCATGCCCACTGTCATCACAATAATCCATGAAACGAGTAAGACCAATGCTCCATGCCCCTGTCATCACAATGCTCCATGCCCTTGTCATCACAATGCTCCATGGCGCCTGTCATCACAATGCTCCGTGACTCCAGTCATCACAAAGCTTAATGACATTTGTTATCACCATGGTCCATGCCCTCGTCATCACATGGCTATGTGACCTGTGTCACCACAATGCTCCATGAACTTTCCATCACAATTCTCTGTGACACTTGTCATCACAATGCTCCAAGCCTTTGCCAGCAAAATGCTCCATGAAACTTGCCAGCAGTATTCTCTTTGAACCATGTCATGACAAGGCTCCATGCCTTTTTCATCACAATGATCCATGCCATTTTCTTCACAATGCTCCAAGACCCCTGTAATGACAATGCTCCATGCCCTTGTCATCACAAAGCTCCATGAGGCAAGTCATCAGTGTGCTCCATGGCCTTCTCATCACAATGCTCCATGCCCTTGTCATCACAATGCTCCAAGACACCTGTAATCACAATGCTCCATGGCCCTTTTCATCAGAATGCTCCATGAGACTTGTCATCACAGAGCTCCAAGGTGTTCTCATCACAATGCTCCAGGACCTTGTCATCACCATACTCCATTCCCTTGTCATCACAATGTTCCATGGCCCATGCCATCACAATACTCCATGAACATTGTCAGCCCAATTCTCTTTGACCTTCTCATCACAATGCTCCAGGACCACTGTCATCACAGTGCTCCATGACCACAGTCATCACAATGCTCCATGACCCTGACAACAAAATGATCCGGGACTCTTGTCATCAAAATGCTCCATGACACTTGTCATCACAATGATCCATGCCCTTGTCATCCCAATGCTCCATGACCCCTGTAATCACAATGCTCCGTGATACTTTTCATCACAGTGCTCCATGACCCTTGTCATCACAATGCTCCATGCCTTTGTCAGCAAAATGCTACATGACCTTGTCATCACAATGCTCCATGAGCTTGTTATCACCAATACTCCATTCCCATTGTCATCACAATCCTCCATGAACTTTGGGATCACATTGCTTCATGCCCTTGTCATCACAATGTTCCATGCTCCTTGAATTCAAAATGATCCATGACCTCTGTCATTACAAAGCTCCAAACCCTTGTGATCACTATGTTCCATAGCACTTGTCATCACAACGCTCCATGATGCCTGTCATCACAATAATCCATGCCCTTGTCATCACAGTGCTCCATGACCTTTTTCATCACATTACTCAATACACATGTCATCACAATGCTCCCTGATACTTGTCGTCAGAATGCTCCTTGAATCCTGTCAAGAAAAGGCTCCTTGCCTTTTTCATCACAATGCTCCTTGCCCTTTTCACCACAGTGCTCCATGCCATTGTCATCACAAATATCCACGAGCTTGTCATCAGAATGCTCCATGAGCTTGTTATCACCAATACTCCATTCCCATTGTCATCACAATCCTCCAAGAACCTTGGGATCACTTTGCTTCATGCCCTTGTCATCACAATGCTCCATTCTCCATGAAATCAAAATGAACCATGACCTCTGCCATCAGAATGCTCCAAACCCTGTGATCACAATGTTCCATAACACTTGTCATCACAACGCTCCATGATGCCTATCATCACAATAATCCATGACCTTGTCATCACAATGCTCCATGACCTTTGACATCACAATGCTCAATACATAGTCATCACAATGCTCTCTGACACTTGTCATCAGAATGCTGCTTGAACACTGTCATGAAAAGGCTCCATGCCTTGTTCATCACAATGCTCCATGCCATTGTCATCACAATGCTCCACAAGCTTGTCATCAGAATGTTCCATGACACTTGTCATCACAATGCTCCATGACCCCTGTCATGACAATGCTCCATGACACCTGTCATCACAATGCTCCATGCCCCTTGTCATTACAGTGCTCCATGACGCTCGTCATCACAATTATCCGGGGTCTTCTCATCACAGTGCTCCACGGTCTTGCCATCACTATGCTCCATGCCCTGGTCATCACAATGCACCATGTCCCTTTGCATCACAATGCTCCATGACACTTCTCATCAAAATGTTACATGCTCTTGTCATCACAATTCTCCATGCACTTGTCATCGCAATGCTCCATGACCCTGTCATAGAAAGCTCCATGTGCGTGTCATCACAATGCTTCACGAACTTGTCATCAAAATTCTCAATGGAAGTTTTCATCACAATGCTCCATGCCCTTCTCATCACAATGCTCCCTGACCCTTTTCATCACAATGCTCCAGGCCCTTGTCATCACAATGCTCCATTACCTTTGCCATCACAATCATCCATGACCTTGTCATAACAATGCTCCATGCCCTTGTCATCAAAATGCGCCATGCCCAATGTCATTGCAATAATCCATGAAACTTGTCAGACCAATGCTCCATGCCCATGTCAACACAATGCTCCTTGCCCTTGTCATCACAATGCTCCATGACCCCTGTCATCGCAATGCTCCATGATTCCACTCATCACAATACTTCATGAACTTTGTCATCACAATGGTCCATGCCCTCGTCATCCCCAGGCTCTGTTACCTTTGTCACCACAATGCTCCATGAATTTTTCATCACAATTCTCTGTGAACCTTGTCATCACAATGCACCATGCCTTTGTCAGCACAATGCTCCATGACACTTGTCATCACAATGCTCCATGCGCTTGTCAGCAAAATGCTCCATGACCCATGTCATCACAATGTACCATGCGCTTGTCATCAAAATGCTCCACCACATTGTCATCACAATGCTCCATAAAGCTTGTCCTCACAATGCTCCATGCACTTCCCATCAAAATGCTATCTCACCACTGATATCACAATGTTCCATCACTAGTCATCACAATACTCCCTCACCCCTGTCATCACAATGTTCCATGACCCCTGTCATCACAATGCTCCATGACCTTATCATCACAATGCTCCATGACCCCTGACATCACAATGTTCCATAACACCTATCATCAAAATGCTCCATGACCATTTTCATCACAATGCTCCATGACCCCTGACATCACAATGTTCCATAACCCCTCTCGTCAAAATGTTCCATGACACTTTTCATCAAATTGCTCCATGCCCCTGTCATTACAATGTTCCATGTCCTTGTCATCACAATGCTCCATGACCCCTGTCATCGCAATGCTCCATGATTCCACTCATCACAATACTCCAAGCCATTTTCATCACAATGCTCCATGAACACTCACGCAATGCTCCATGCCCTTTTCATCACAAAGCTCCATGACGCTTCTCATCACAATGCACCATGCCCATCATCATAATGCTTCATACTATTGTCATCACAATGAAATCAAAATGCTCCATGGTCTCTGTCATCACAAGGCTCCAAAACCTTGTGATCACAATGTTCCAAAACACTTGTTATCACAACGCCCCATGACGCTCATCATCACAATTATCCATGGTCTTCTCATCACAATGCTCCAAGACCTTGTCATCATATTGCTCCATAACCTTTGTCATCAGAAAACTCCATGATACTTGGCATCACAATGCACCATGCCACTGTCATCACAATACTCAATACACATGTCAGAATGCTCCTTGAACCCTGTCATGAAAAGGCTCCATGCCTTTTCCATCACAATGCTACATGCCATTGTCATCACAATGGACCATGACATATGTCATCACAATGCTCCCTGACACCTGTCTTCACAAAACTCTATTACCTTGTCTTCACAATGCTCCATGCCCTTGTCATCACAATGCGCCATGCCCACTGTCATCACAATAATCCATGAAACGTGTAAGACCATTGCTCCATGCCCCTATCATCACAATGCTCCATGCCCTTGTCATCACAATGCTCCATGGCGACTGTCATCACAATGCTCCGTGACTCCTGTCATTACAATGCTTCATGACATTTGTCATCACAATGGTCCATGCCCTCGTCATCACATGGCTACTTGACCTTTGTCACCACAATGCTCCATGAACTTTTCATCACAATGCTCTGTGACACTTGTCATCACAATGCTCCAAGACTTTGTCAGCACAATGCTCCATGACACTTGCCAGCAGTATGCTCCTTGAACCCTGTCATGACAAGGCTCCATGCCTTTTTCATCACAATGATCCATGCCATTTTCTTCACAATGCTCCAAGACCCCTGTAATGACAATGCTCCATGCCCTTGTCATCACAAAGCTCCACGAGGCATGTCATCAGAGTGTCCCATGGCCTTCTCATCACAATGCTCCATGCCCTTGTCATCACAATGCTCCAAGACACCTGTAATCCCAATATCCCATGCCCCTGTTCATCAGAATGCTCCATGAGACTTGTCATCACAAAGCTCCATGGTGTTCTCATCACAATGCTCCAGGACCTTGTCATCACCATGCTCCATTCCCTTGTCATCACAATGCTCCATGACACATGTCATCACAATACTCCATGAACATTGTCAGCCCAATTCTCTTTGACTTTCTCATCACAATGCTCCATGACCACTGTCATCACAATGCTCCATTCCCACAGTCATCACAATGCTCCATGAACCCTGACAACAAAATGATCCGGGACTCTTGTCATCCAAATGCTCCATGACACTTGTCATCACAATGATCCATGCCCTTGTCATCCCAATGCTCCATGACCCATGTAATCACAATGCTCCGTGATGCTTGTCACCACAGTGCTCCATGACCCTTGTCATCACCATGCTCCATAACTTTGTCAGCAAAATGCTACATGACCTTTTCATCACCATGCTCCATGAGCTTGTTATCACCAATACTCCATTCCCATTATCATCACAATCCTCCATGAAACTTGGGATCACATTGCTTCATGCCCCTGTCATCACAATGCTCCATGTTCCTGGAAATCAAAATGATCCATGACCTCTGTCATCACAATGCTCCAAACCCTTGTGATCACAATGTTCCATAACACTTGTCATCACAACGCTCCATGATGCCTGTCATCACAATAATCCATGCCCTTGTCATCAAAATGCTCCATGACCATTGTCATCACAATACTCAATACACATGTCATCACAATGCTCCCTGATACTTGTCGTCAGAATGCTCCTTGAACCCTGTCATGAAAAGGCTCCATGCCTTTTTCATCACAATGCTCCATGCCATTGTCATCACAATACTCCACAAGCTTGTCATCACAATGCTCCATGCCCCTTGTCATTACAGTGCTCCATGACGCTCGTCATCACAATTATCTATGGTCTTCTCATCACAATGCTCCACGGTCTTGCCATCACAATGCTCCATGCCCTGGTTATCACAATGCTCCATGACCCTTGTCATCACAATTCTCCTCGTTCTTGTCATCACAATGCTACATGACACTTCTCATCACAATGTTACATGCTCTTGTCATCACAATTCTCCATGCACTTGTCATCGCAATGCTCCTTGAACCCTGTCATAGAAAGTTCCATGAGCTTGTCTTCACAATGCTTCACGACTTGTCATCAAAATTCTCAATGGCCCTTGTCATCACCATACTCCATGTCCTTGTCTTAAAAATGCTCCATGACCCTTGTCATCACAATGCTCCAAGCCCTTATCATCACATTGCTCCATAACCTTTGTCATCACAATCCTCCATGATACTTGGCATCACAATGCTCCATGCCCTTTTCATCACAATGGATCATGTTATATGTCATCACAATGCTCCCTGAAACCTGTCTTCACAATACTCCATGATCTTGTCATCACAATGCTCCATTCACTTGTCATCACAATGTGCCGTGCCCACTCTCTTCACAGTAATACATGAAACTTGTCAGACAATTGCTCCAAGACGCTCTCATCACAATTCTCCATGCCTTTGTCATCACAATGCTCCATGACCCCTGTCATCACAATGCTCTGTGACTCCAGTCATCACAATGCTTCATGACCTTTTCAATCACAATGGTCCATGCCCTCGTCATCACAAGGCTCTGTGACCATTTTCACCACAATTCTCCAAGAACTTTTCATCACAATGCTCCATAACCCTTGTCATCACAATGCTCCATGCGCTTGTCAGCACCATGCTCCATGACCCATATCATCACAATGCACCATGCACTTGTCATCACATTCCTCCACAACCTTGTCATCACAATGCTCCATGCCCCTGTCACACAAAGCTCCATGACGCATGTCATCAGAATGCTCCATGGCCTTCTCATCAGAATGCCCCATGCCCTTGTCATCACAAGGCTCCATGACCCTTGTCATCACAATGCTCCAAGACCCATGTAATCACAATGATCCATGCCCCTTGTTATTACAGTGCTCCATAATGCTCGTCATCACAATTATCCATGGCCTTCTCATCACAATGCTCCACGGTCTTTCCATCAAAATGCTCCATGCCCTGGTCATCACAATGCTCCATGTCCCTTGTCCTCACAATTCTCCACGTCCTTGTCATCACAATGCTCCATGACTCTACTTATCACAATGTTACATGCTCTTGTCATCACAATTCTCCATGAAATTGTCATCACAATGCTCCATGACCCCTGTCATGGCAAGCACCATGCACTTGTCATCACAATGCTACACGAACTTGTCATCAAAATTCTCAATGGCCCTTGTCATCACAATGTCCCATGACCCTTGTCATCACAATGCTCCATGACCCTTGTCATCACAATGCTCCATGACCCTTGTCATCACAATGCTCCATGAACTTTGTCATCACATTCCTCCATGACACTTGGCATCACAATGCTCCATGCCATGGTCATCACAATGGACCATGACATATGTCATCACAATGCTCCCTGACACCTGTCTTCACAATACTCTATGACCTTGTCATCACAATGCTCCATACCCTTGTCATCACAATGCGCCATGCCCACTGTCATCACAATAATCCATGAAACGAGTAAGACCAATGCTCCATGCCCCTGTAATCACAATGCTCCATGCCCTTGTCATCACAATGCTCCATGACCTTTGACATCACAATGCTCAATACATAGTCATCACAATGCTCTCTGACACTTGTCATCAGAATGCTGCTTGAACACTGTCATGAAAAGGCTCCATGCCTTGTTCATCACAATGCTCCATGCCATTGTCATCACAGTGCTCCACAAGCTTGTCATCAGAATGTTCCATGACACTTGTCATCACAATGCTCCATGACCCCTGTCATGACAATGCTCCATGACACCTGTCATCACAATGCTCCATGCCCCTTGTCATTACAGTGCTCCATGACGCTCGTCATCACAATTATCCGGGGTCTTCTCATCACAGTGCTCCACGGTCTTGCCATCACTATGCTCCATGCCCTGGTCATCACAATGCACCATGTCCCTTTGCATCACAATGCTCCATGACACTTCTCATCAAAATGTTACATGCTCTTGTCATCACAATTCTCCATGCACTTGTCATCGCAATGCTCCATGACCCTGTCATAGAAAGCTCCATGTGCGTGTCATCACAATGCTTCACGAACTTGTCATCAAAATTCTCAATGGAAGTTTTCATCACAATGCTCCATGCCCTTCTCATCACAATGCTCCCTGACCCTTTTCATCACAATGCTCCAGGCCCTTGTCATCACAATGCTCCATTACCTTTGCCATCACAATCATCCATGACCTTGTCATAACAATGCTCCATGCCCTTGTCATCAAAATGCGCCATGCCCAATGTCATTGCAATAATCCATGAAACTTGTCAGACCAATGCTCCATGCCCATGTCAACACAATGCTCCTTGCCCTTGTCATCACAATGCTCCATGACCCCTGTCATCGCAATGCTCCATGATTCCACTCATCACAATACTTCATGAACTTTGTCATCACAATGGTCCATGCCCTCGTCATCCCCAGGCTCTGTTACCTTTGTCACCACAATGCTCCATGAATTTTTCATCACAATTCTCTGTGAACCTTGTCATCACAATGCTCCATACCCTTGTCATCACAATGCGCCATGCCCACTGTCATCACAATAATCCATGAAACGAGTAAGACCAATGCTCCATGCCCCTGTCATCACAATGCTCCATGCCCTTGTCATCACAATGCTCCATGGCGCCTGTCATCACAATGCTCCGTGACTCCAGTCATCACAAAGCTTAATGACATTTGTTATCACCATGGTCCATGCCCTCGTCATCACATGGCTATGTGACCTGTGTCACCACAATGCTCCATGAACTTTCCATCACAATTCTCTGTGACACTTGTCATCACAATGCTCCAAGCCTTTGCCAGCAAAATGCTCCATGAAACTTGCCAGCAGTATTCTCTTTGAACCATGTCATGACAAGGCTCCATGCCTTTTTCATCACAATGATCCATGCCATTTTCTTCACAATGCTCCAAGACCCCTGTAATGACAATGCTCCATGCCCTTGTCATCACAAAGCTCCATGAGGCAAGTCATCAGTGTGCTCCATGGCCTTCTCATCACAATGCTCCATGCCCTTGTCATCACAATGCTCCAAGACACCTGTAATCACAATGCTCCATGCCCCTTTTCATCAGAATGCTCCATGAGACTTGTCATCACAGAGCTCCAAGGTGTTCTCATCACAATGCTCCAGGACCTTGTCATCACCATACTCCATTCCCTTGTCATCACAATGTTCCATGGCCCATGCCATCACAATACTCCATGAACATTGTCAGCCCAATTCTCTTTGACCTTCTCATCACAATGCTCCAGGACCACTGTCATCACAGTGCTCCATGACCACAGTCATCACAATGCTCCATGACCCTGACAACAAAATGATCCGGGACTCTTGTCATCAAAATGCTCCATGACACTTGTCATCACAATGATCCATGCCCTTGTCATCCCAATGCTCCATGACCCCTGTAATCACAATGCTCCGTGATACTTTTCATCACAGTGCTCCATGACCCTTGTCATCACAATGCTCCATGCCTTTGTCAGCAAAATGCTACATGACCTTGTCATCACAATGCTCCATGAGCTTGTTATCACCAATACTCCATTCCCATTGTCATCACAATCCTCCATGAACTTTGGGATCACATTGCTTCATGCCCTTGTCATCACAATGTTCCATGCTCCTTGAATTCAAAATGATCCATGACCTCTGTCATTACAAAGCTCCAAACCCTTGTGATCACTATGTTCCATAGCACTTGTCATCACAACGCTCCATGATGCCTGTCATCACAATAATCCATGCCCTTGTCATCACAGTGCTCCATGACCTTTTTCATCACATTACTCAATACACATGTCATCACAATGCTCCCTGATACTTGTCGTCAGAATGCTCCTTGAATCCTGTCAAGAAAAGGCTCCTTGCCTTTTTCATCACAATGCTCCTTGCCCTTTTCACCACAGTGCTCCATGCCATTGTCATCACAAATATCCACGAGCTTGTCATCAGAATGCTCCATGAGCTTGTTATCACCAATACTCCATTCCCATTGTCATCACAATCCTCCAAGAACCTTGGGATCACTTTGCTTCATGCCCTTGTCATCACAATGCTCCATTCTCCATGAAATCAAAATGAACCATGACCTCTGCCATCAGAATGCTCCAAACCCTGTGATCACAATGTTCCATAACACTTGTCATCACAACGCTCCATGGTGCCTATCATCACAATAATCCATGACCTTGTCATCACAATGCTCCATGACCTTTGACATCACAATGCTCAATACATAGTCATCACAATGCTCTCTGACACTTGTCATCAGAATGCTGCTTGAACACTGTCATGAAAAGGCTCCATGCCTTGTTCATCACAATGCTCCACGCCATTGTCATCACAATGCTCCACAAGCTTGTCATCAGAATGTTCCATGACACTTGTCATCACAATGCTCCATGACCCCTGTCATGACAATGCTCCATGACACCTGTCATCACAATGCTCCATGCCCCTTGTCATTACAGTGCTCCATGACGCTCGTCATCACAATTATCCGGGGTCTTCTCATCACAGTGCTCCACGGTCTTGCCATCACTATGCTCCATGCCCTGGTCATCACAATGCACCATGTCCCTTTGCATCACAATGCTCCATGACACTTCTCATCAAAATGTTACATGCTCTTGTCATCACAATTCTCCATGCACTTGTCATCGCAATGCTCCATGACCCTGTCATAGAAAGCTCCATGTGCGTGTCATCACAATGCTTCACGAACTTGTCATCAAAATTCTCAATGGAAGTTTTCATCACAATGCTCCATGCCCTTCTCATCACAATGCTCCCTGACCCTTTTCATCACAATGCTCCAGGCCCTTGTCATCACAATGCTCCATTACCTTTGCCATCACAATCATCCATGACCTTGTCATAACAATGCTCCATGCCCTTGTCATCAAAATGCGCCATGCCCAATGTCATTGCAATAATCCATGAAACTTGTCAGACCAATGCTCCATGCCCATGTCAACACAATGCTCCTTGCCCTTGTCATCACAATGCTCCATGACCCCTGTCATCGCAATGCTCCATGATTCCACTCATCACAATACTTCATGAACTTTGTCATCACAATGGTCCATGCCCTCATCATCCCCAGGCTCTGTTACCTTTGTCACCACAATGCTCCATGAATTTTTCATCACAATTCTCTGTGAACCTTGTCATCACAATGCACCATGCCTTTGTCAGCACAATGCTCCATGACCCTTGTCATCACAATGCTCCATGCGCTTGTCAGCAAAATGCTCCATGACCCATGTCATCACAATGTACCATGCGCTTGTCATCAAAATGCTCCACCACATTGTCATCACAATGCTCCATAAAGCTTGTCCTCACAATGCTCCATGCACTTCCCATCAAAATGCTATCTCACCACTGATATCACAATGTTCCATCACTAGTCATCACAATACTCCCTCACCCCTGTCATCACAATGTTCCATGACCCCTGTCATCACAATGCTCCATGACCTTATCATCACAATGCTCCATGACCCCTGACATCACAATGTTCCATAACACCTATCATCAAAATGCTCCATGACCATTTTCATCACAATGCTCCATGACCCCTGACATCACAATGTTCCATAACCCCTCTCGTCAAAATGTTCCATGACACTTTTCATCAAATTGCTCCATGCCCCTGTCATTACAATGTTCCATGTCCTTGTCATCACAATGCTCCATGACCCCTGTCATCGCAATGCTCCATGATTCCACTCATCACAATACTCCAAGCCATTTTCATCACAATGCTCCATGAACACTCACGCAATGCTCCATGCCCTTTTCATCACAAAGCTCCATGAGGCTTCTCATCACAATGCACCATGCCCATCATCATAATGCTTCATGCTATTGTCATCACAATGAAATCAAAATGCTCCATGGTCTCTGTCATCACAAGGCTCCAAAACCTTGTGATCACAATGTTCCAAAACACTTGTTATCACAACGCCCCATGACGCTCATCATCACAATTATCCATGGTCTTCTCATCACAATGCTCCAAGACCTTGTCATCATATTGCTCCATTACCTTTGTCATCAGAAAACTCCATGATACTTGGCATCACAATGCACCATGCCACTGTCATCACAATACTCAATACACATGTCAGAATGCTCCTTGAACCCTGTCATGAAAAGGCTCCATGCCTTTTCCATCACAATGCTACATGCCATTGTCATCACAATGGACCATGACATATGTCATCACAATGCTCCCTGACACCTGTCTTCACAAAACTCTATTACCTTGTCTTCACAATGCTCCATGCCCTTGTCATCACAATGCGCCATGCCCACTGTCATCACAATAATCCATGAAACGTGTAAGACCATTGCTCCATGCCCCTATCATCACAATGCTCCATGCCCTTGTCATCACAATGCTCCATGGCGACTGTCATCACAATGCTCCGTGACTCCTGTCATTACAATGCTTCATGACATTTGTCATCACAATGGTCCATGCCCTCGTCATCACATGGCTACTTGACCTTTGTCACCACAATGCTCCATGAACTTTTCATCACAATGCTCTGTGACACTTGTCATCACAATGCTCCAAGACTTTGTCAGCACAATGCTCCATGACACTTGCCAGCAGTATGCTCCTTGAACCCTGTCATGACAAGGCTCCATGCCTTTTTCATCACAATGATCCATGCCATTTTCTTCACAATGCTCCAAGACCCCTGTAATGACAATGCTCCATGCCCTTGTCATCACAAAGCTCCACGAGGCATGTCATCAGAGTGTCCCATGGCCTTCTCATCACAATGCTCCATGCCCTTGTCATCACAATGCTCCAAGACACCTGTAATCCCAATATCCCATGCCCCTGTTCATCAGAATGCTCCATGAGACTTGTCATCACAAAGCTCCATGGTGTTCTCATCACAATGCTCCAGGACCTTGTCATCACCATGCTCCATTCCCTTGTCATCACAATGCTCCATGACACATGTCATCACAATACTCCATGAACATTGTCAGCCCAATTCTCTTTGACTTTCTCATCACAATGCTCCATGACCACTGTCATCACAATGCTCCATTCCCACAGTCATCACAATGCTCCATGAACCCTGACAACAAAATGATCCGGGACTCTTGTCATCCAAATGCTCCATGACACTTGTCATCACAATGATCCATGCCCTTGTCATCCCAATGCTCCATGACCCATGTAATCACAATGCTCCGTGATGCTTGTCACCACAGTGCTCCATGACCCTTGTCATCACCATGCTCCATAACTTTGTCAGCAAAATGCTACATGACCTTTTCATCACCATGCTCCATGAGCTTGTTATCACCAATACTCCATTCCCATTATCATCACAATCCTCCATGAAACTTGGGATCACATTGCTTCATGCCCCTGTCATCACAATGCTCCATGTTCCTGGAAATCAAAATGATCCATGACCTCTGTCATCACAATGCTCCAAACCCTTGTGATCACAATGTTCCATAACACTTGTCATCACAACGCTCCATGATGCCTGTCATCACAATAATCCATGCCCTTGTCATCAAAATGCTCCATGACCATTGTCATCACAATACTCAATACACATGTCATCACAATGCTCCCTGATACTTGTCGTCAGAATGCTCCTTGAACCCTGTCATGAAAAGGCTCCATGCCTTTTTCATCACAATGCTCCATGCCATTGTCATCACAATACTCCACAAGCTTGTCATCACAATGCTCCATGCCCCTTGTCATTACAGTGCTCCATGACGCTCGTCATCACAATTATCTATGGTCTTCTCATCACAATGCTCCACGGTCTTGCCATCACAATGCTCCATGCCCTGGTTATCACAATGCTCCATGACCCTTGTCATCACAATTCTCCTCGTTCTTGTCATCACAATGCTACATGACACTTCTCATCACAATGTTACATGCTCTTGTCATCACAATTCTCCATGCACTTGTCATCGCAATGCTCCTTGAACCCTGTCATAGAAAGTTCCATGAGCTTGTCTTCACAATGCTTCACGACTTGTCATCAAAATTCTCAATGGCCCTTGTCATCACCATACTCCATGTCCTTGTCTTAAAAATGCTCCATGACCCTTGTCATCACAATGCTCCAAGCCCTTATCATCACATTGCTCCATAACCTTTGTCATCACAATCCTCCATGATACTTGGCATCACAATGCTCCATGCCCTTTTCATCACAATGGATCATGTTATATGTCATCATAATGCTCCCTGAAACCTGTCTTCACAATACTCCATGATCTTGTCATCACAATGCTCCATTCACTTGTCATCACAATGTGCCGTGCCCACTCTCTTCACAGTAATACATGAAACTTGTCAGACAATTGCTCCAAGACGCTCTCATCACAATTCTCCATGCCTTTGTCATCACAATGCTCCATGACCCCTGTCATCACAATGCTCTGTGACTCCAGTCATCACAATGCTTCATGACCTTTTCAATCACAATGGTCCATGCCCTCGTCATCACAAGGCTCTGTGACCATTTTCACCACAATTCTCCAAGAACTTTTCATCACAATGCTCCATAACCCTTGTCATCACAATGCTCCATGCGCTTGTCAGCACCATGCTCCATGACCCATATCATCACAATGCGCCATGCACTTCTCATCACATTCCTCCACAACCTTGTCATCACAATGCTCCATGCGCTTGTCAGCACCATGCTCCATGACCCATATCATCACAATGCACCATGCACTTGTCATCACATTCCTCCACAACCTTGTCATCACAATGCTCCATGCCCCTGTCACACAAAGCTCCATGACGCATGTCATCAGAATGCTCCATGGCCTTCTCATCAGAATGCCCCATGCCCTTGTCATCACAAGGCTCCATGACCCTTGTCATCACAATGCTCCAAGACCCATGTAATCACAATGATCCATGCCCCTTGTTATTACAGTGCTCCATAATGCTCGTCATCACAATTATCCATGGCCTTCTCATCACAATGCTCCACGGTCTTTCCATCAAAATGCTCCATGCCCTGGTCATCACAATGCTCCATGTCCCTTGTCCTCACAATTCTCCACGTCCTTGTCATCACAATGCTCCATGACTCTACTTATCACAATGTTACATGCTCTTGTCATCACAATTCTCCATGAAATTGTCATCACAATGCTCCATGACCCCTGTCATGGCAAGCAACATGCACTTGTCATCACAATGCTACACGAACTTGTCATCAAAATTCTCAATGGCCCTTGTCATCACAATGTCCCATGACCCTTGTCATCACAATGCTCCATGACCCTTGTCATCACAATGTTCCATGACCCTTGTCATCACAATGCTCCATGAACTTTGTCATCACATTCCTCCATGACACTTGGCATCACAATGCTCCATGCCATGGTCATCACAATGGACCATGACATATGTCATCACAATGCTCCCTGACACCTGTCTTCACAATACTCTATGACCTTGTCATCACAATGCTCCATACCCTTGTCATCACAATGCGCCATGCCCACTGTCATCACAATAATCCATGAAACGAGTAAGACCAATGCTCCATGCCCCTGTCATCACAATGCTCCATGCCCTTGTCATCACAATGCTCCATGGCGCCTGTCATCACAATGCTCCGTGACTCCAGTCATCACAAAGCTTAATGACATTTGTTATCACCATGGTCCATGCCCTCGTCATCACATGGCTATGTGACCTGTGTCACCACAATGCTCCATGAACTTTCCATCACAATTCTCTGTGACACTTGTCATCACAATGCTCCAAGCCTTTGCCAGCAAAATGCTCCATGAAACTTGCCAGCAGTATTCTCTTTGAACCATGTCATGACAAGGCTCCATGCCTTTTTCATCACAATGATCCATGCCATTTTCTTCACAATGCTCCAAGACCCCTGTAATGACAATGCTCCATGCCCTTGTCATCACAAAGCTCCATGAGGCAAGTCATCAGTGTGCTCCATGGCCTTCTCATCACAATGCTCCATGCCCTTGTCATCACAATGCTCCAAGACACCTGTAATCACAATGCTCCATGCCCCTTTTCATCAGAATGCTCCATGAGACTTGTCATCACAAAGCTCCAAGGTGTTCTCATCACAATGCTCCAGGACCTTGTCATCACCATACTCCATTCCCTTGTCATCACAATGTTCCATGGCCCATGCCATCACAATACTCCAAGAACATTGTCAGCCCAATTCTCTTTGACCTTCTCATCACAATGCTCCAGGACCACTGTCATCACAGTGCTCCATGACCACAGTCATCACAATGCTCCATGACCCTGACAACAAAATGATCCGGGACTCTTGTCATCAAAATGCTCCATGACACTTGTCATCACAATGATCCATGCCCTTGTCATCCCAATGCTCCATGACCCCTGTAATCACAATGCTCCGTGATACTTTTCATCACAGTGCTCCATGACCCTTGTCATCACAATGCTCCATGCCTTTGTCAGCAAAATGCTACATGACCTTGTCATCACAATGCTCCATGAGCTTGTTATCACCAATACTCCATTCCCATTGTCATCACAATCCTCCATGAACTTTGGGATCACATTGCTTCATGCCCTTGTCATCACAATGTTCCATGCTCCTTGAATTCAAAATGATCCATGACCTCTGTCATTACAAAGCTCCAAACCCTTGTGATCACTATGTTCCATAGCACTTGTCATCACAACGCTCCATGATGCCTGTCATCACAATAATCCATGCCCTTGTCATCACAGTGCTCCATGACCTTTTTCATCACATTACTCAATACACATGTCATCACAATGCTCCCTGATACTTGTCGTCAGAATGCTCCTTGAATCCTGTCAAGAAAAGGCTCCTTGCCTTTTTCATCACAATGCTCCTTGCCCTTTTCACCACAGTGCTCCATGCCATTGTCATCACAAATATCCACGAGCTTGTCATCAGAATGCTCCATGAGCTTGTTATCACCAATACTCCATTCCCATTGTCATCACAATCCTCCAAGAACCTTGGGATCACTTTGCTTCATGCCCTTGTCATCACAATGCTCCATTCTCCATGAAATCAAAATGAACCATGACCTCTGCCATCAGAATGCTCCAAACCCTGTGATCACAATGTTCCATAACACTTGTCATCACAACGCTCCATGATGCCTATCATCACAATAATCCATGACCTTGTCATCACAATGCTCCATGACCTTTGACATCACAATGCTCAATACATAGTCATCACAATGCTCTCTGACACTTGTCATCAGAATGCTGCTTGAACACTGTCATGAAAAGGCTCCATGCCTTGTTCATCACAATGCTCCACGCCATTGTCATCACAATGCTCCACAAGCTTGTCATCAGAATGTTCCATGACACTTGTCATCACAATGCTCCATGACCCCTGTCATGACAATGCTCCATGACACCTGTCATCACAATGCTCCATGCCCCTTGTCATTACAGTGCTCCATGACGCTCGTCATCACAATTATCCGGGGTCTTCTCATCACAGTGCTCCACGGTCTTGCCATCACTATGCTCCATGCCCTGGTCATCACAATGCACCATGTCCCTTTGCATCACAATGCTCCATGACACTTCTCATCAAAATGTTACATGCTCTTGTCATCACAATTCTCCATGCACTTGTCATCGCAATGCTCCATGACCCTGTCATAGAAAGCTCCATGTGCGTGTCATCACAATGCTTCACGAACTTGTCATCAAAATTCTCAATGGAAGTTTTCATCACAATGCTCCATGCCCTTCTCATCACAATGCTCCCTGATCCATTTCATCACAATGCTCCAGGCCCTTGTCATCACAATGCTCCATTACCTTTGCCATCACAATCATCCATGACCTTGTCATAACAATGCTCCATGCCCTTGTCATCAAAATGCGCCATGCCCAATGTCATTGCAATAATCCATGAAACTTGTCAGACCAATGCTCCATGCCCATGTCAACACAATGCTCCTTGCCCTTGTCATCACAATGCTCCATGACCCCTGTCATCGCAATGCTCCATGATTCCACTCATCACAATACTTCATGAACTTTGTCATCACAATGGTCCATGCCCTCGTCATCCCCAGGCTCTGTTACCATTGTCACCACAATGCTCCATTAATTTTTCATCACAATTCTCTGTGAACATTGTCATCACAATGCACCATGCCTTTGTCAGCACAATGCTCCATGACACTTGTCATCACAATGATCCATGCCCTTGTCATCCCAATGCTCCATGACCCATGTAATCACAATGCTCCGTGATGCTTGTCACCACAGTGCTCCATGACCCTTGTCATCACCATGCTCCATAACTTTGTCAGCAAAATGCTACATGACCTTTTCATCACCATGCTCCATGAGCTTGTTATCACCAATACTCCATTCCCATTATCATCACAATCCTCCATGAAACTTGGGATCACATTGCTTCATGCCCCTGTCATCACAATGCTCCATGTTCCTGGAAATCAAAATGATCCATGACCTCTGTCATCACAATGCTCCAAACCCTTGTGATCACAATGTTCCATAACACTTGTCATCACAACGCTCCATGATGCCTGTCATCACAATAATCCATGCCCTTGTCATCAAAATGCTCCATGACCATTGTCATCACAATACTCAATACACATGTCATCACAATGCTCCCTGATACTTGTCGTCAGAATGCTCCTTGAACCCTGTCATGAAAAGGCTCCATGCCTTTTTCATCACAATGCTCCATGCCATTGTCATCACAATACTCCACAAGCTTGTCATCACAATGCTCCATGCCCCTTGTCATTACAGTGCTCCATGACGCTCGTCATCACAATTATCTATGGTCTTCTCATCACAATGCTCCACGGTCTTGCCATCACAATGCTCCATGCCCTGGTTATCACAATGCTCCATGACCCTTGTCATCACAATTCTCCTCGTTCTTGTCATCACAATGCTACATGACACTTCTCATCACACTGTTACATGCTCTTGTCATCACAATTCTCCATGCACTTGTCATCACAATGCTCCTTGAACCCTGTCATAGAAAGTTCCATGAGCTTGTCTTCACAATGCTTCACGACTTGTCATCAAAATTCTCAATGGCCCTTGTCATCACCATACTCCATGTCCTTGTCTTAAAAATGCTCCATGACCCTTGTCATCACAATGCTCCAAGCCCTTATCATCACATTGCTCCATAACCTTTGTCATCACAATCCTCCATGATACTTGGCATCACAATGCTCCATGCCCTTTTCATCACAATGGATCATGTTATATGTCATCATAATGCTCCCTGAAACCTGTCTTCACAATACTCCATGATCTTGTCATCACAATGCTCCATTCACTTGTCATCACAATGTGCCGTGCCCACTCTCTTCACAGTAATACATGAAACTTGTCAGACAATTGCTCCAAGACGCTCTCATCACAATTCTCCATGCCTTTGTCATCACAATGCTCCATGACCCCTGTCATCACAATGCTCTGTGACTCCAGTCATCACAATGCTTCATGACCTTTTCAATCACAATGGTCCATGCCCTCGTCATCACAAGGCTCTGTGACCATTTTCACCACAATTCTCCAAGAACTTTTCATCACAATGCTCCATGCGCTTGTCAGCACCATGCTCCATGACCCATATCATCACAATGCGCCATGCACTTCTCATCACATTCCTCCACAACCTTGTCATCACAATGCTCCATGCGCTTGTCAGCACCATGCTCCATGACCCATATCATCACAATGCACCATGCACTTGTCATCACATTCCTCCACAACCTTCTCATCACAATGCTCCATGCCCCTGTCACACAAAGCTCCATGACGCATGTCATCAGAATGCTCCATGGCCTTCTCATCAGAATGCCCCATGCCCTTGTCATCACAAGGCTCCATGACCCTTGTCATCACAATGCTCCAAGACCCATGTAATCACAATGATCCATGCCCCTTGTTATTACAGTGCTCCATAATGCTCGTCATCACAATTATCCATGGCCTTCTCATCACAATGCTCCACGGTCTTTCCATCAAAATGCTCCATGCCCTGGTCATCACAATGCTCCATGTCCCTTGTCCTCACAATTCTCCACGTCCTTGTCATCACAATGCTCCATGACTCTACTTATCACAATGTTACATGCTCTTGTCATCACAATTCTCCATGAAATTGTCATCACAATGCTCCATGACCCCTGTCATGGCAAGCACCATGCACTTGTCATCACAATGCTACACGAACTTGTCATCAAAATTCTCAATGGCCCTTGTCATCACAATGTCCCATGACCCTTGTCATCACAATGCTCCATGACCCTTGTCATCACAATGCTCCATGACCCTTGTCATCACAATGCTCCATGAACTTTGTCATCACATTCCTCCATGACACTTGGCATCACAATGCTCCATGCCATGGTCATCACAATGGACCATGACATATGTCATCACAATGCTCCCTGACACCTGTCTTCACAATACTCTATGACCTTGTCATCACAATGCTCCATACCCTTGTCATCACAATGCGCCATGCCCACTGTCATCACAATAATCCATGAAACGAGTAAGACCAATGCTCCATGCCCCTGTCATCACAATGCTCCATGCCCTTGTCATCACAATGCTCCATGGCGCCTGTCATCACAATGCTCCGTGACTCCAGTCATCACAAAGCTTAATGACATTTGTTATCACCATGGTCCATGCCCTCGTCATCACATGGCTATGTGACCTGTGTCACCACAATGCTCCATGAACTTTCCATCACAATTCTCTGTGACACTTGTCATCACAATGCTCCAAGCCTTTGCCAGCAAAATGCTCCATGAAACTTGCCAGCAGTATTCTCTTTGAACCATGTCATGACAAGGCTCCATGCCTTTTTCATCACAATGATCCATGCCATTTTCTTCACAATGCTCCAAGACCCCTGTAATGACAATGCTCCATGCCCTTGTCATCACAAAGCTCCATGAGGCAAGTCATCAGTGTGCTCCATGGCCTTCTCATCACAATGCTCCATGCCCTTGTCATCACAATGCTCCAAGACACCTGTAATCACAATGCTCCATGCCCCTTTTCATCAGAATGCTCCATGAGACTTGTCATCACAAAGCTCCAAGGTGTTCTCATCACAATGCTCCAGGACCTTGTCATCACCATACTCCATTCCCTTGTCATCACAATGTTCCATGGCCCATGCCATCACAATACTCCATGAACATTGTCAGCCCAATTCTCTTTGACCTTCTCATCACAATGCTCCAGGACCACTGTCATCACAGTGCTCCATGACCACAGTCATCACAATGCTCCATGACCCTGACAACAAAATGATCCGGGACTCTTGTCATCAAAATGCTCCATGACACTTGTCATCACAATGATCCATGCCCTTGTCATCCCAATGCTCCATGACCCCTGTAATCACAATGCTCCGTGATACTTTTCATCACAGTGCTCCATGACCCTTGTCATCACAATGCTCCATGCCTTTGTCAGCAAAATGCTACATGACCTTGTCATCACAATGCTCCATGAGCTTGTTATCACCAATACTCCATTCCCATTGTCATCACAATCCTCCATGAACTTTGGGATCACATTGCTTCATGCCCTTGTCATCACAATGTTCCATGCTCCTTGAATTCAAAATGATCCATGACCTCTGTCATTACAAAGCTCCAAACCCTTGTGATCACTATGTTCCATAGCACTTGTCATCACAACGCTCCATGATGCCTGTCATCACAATAATCCATGCCCTTGTCATCACAGTGCTCCATGACCTTTTTCATCACATTACTCAATACACATGTCATCACAATGCTCCCTGATACTTGTCGTCAGAATGCTCCTTGAATCCTGTCAAGAAAAGGCTCCTTGCCTTTTTCATCACAATGCTCCTTGCCCTTTTCACCACAGTGCTCCATGCCATTGTCATCACAAATATCCACGAGCTTGTCATCAGAATGCTCCATGAGCTTGTTATCACCAATACTCCATTCCCATTGTCATCACAACCCTCCAAGAACCTTGGGATCACTTTGCTTCATGCCCTTGTCATCACAATGCTCCATTCTCCATGAAATCAAAATGAACCATGACCTCTGCCATCAGAATGCTCCAAACCCTGTGATCACAATGTTCCATAACACTTGTCATCACAACGCTCCATGATGCCTATCATCACAATAATCCATGACCTTGTCATCACAATGCTCCATGACCTTTGACATCACAATGCTCAATACATAGTCATCACAATGCTCTCTGACACTTGTCATCAGAATGCTGCTTGAACACTGTCATGAAAAGGCTCCATGCCTTGTTCATCACAATGCTCCATGCCATTGTCATCACAATGCTCCACAAGCTTGTCATCAGAATGTTCCATGACACTTGTCATCACAATGCTCCATGACCCCTGTCATGACAATGCTCCATGACACCTGTCATCACAATGCTCCATGCCCCTTGTCATTACAGTGCTCCATGACGCTCGTCATCACAATTATCCGGGGTCTTCTCATCACAGTGCTCCACGGTCTTGCCATCACTATGCTCCATGCCCTGGTCATCACAATGCACCATGTCCCTTTGCATCACAATGCTCCATGACACTTCTCATCAAAATGTTACATGCTCTTGTCATCACAATTCTCCATGCACTTGTCATCGCAATGCTCCATGACCCTGTCATAGAAAGCTCCATGTGCGTGTTATCACAATGCTTCACGAACTTGTCATCAAAATTCTCAATGGAAGTTTTCATCACAATGCTCCATGCCCTTCTCATCACAATGCTCCCTGACCCTTTTCATCACAATGCTCCAGGCCCTTGTCATCACAATGCTCCATTACCTTTGCCATCACAATCATCCATGACCTTGTCATAACAATGCTCCATGCCCTTGTCATCAAAATGCGCCATGCCCAATGTCATTGCAATAATCCATGAAACTTGTCAGACCAATGCTCCATGCCCATGTCAACACAATGCTCCTTGCCCTTGTCATCACAATGCTCCATGACCCCTGTCATCGCAATGCTCCATGATTCCACTCATCACAATACTTCATGAACTTTGTCATCACAATGGTCCATGCCCTCGTCATCCCCAGGCTCTGTTACCTTTGTCACCACAATGCTCCATGAATTTTTCATCACAATTCTCTGTGAACCTTGTCATCACAATGCACCATGCCTTTGTCAGCACAATGCTCCATGACTCTTGTCATCACAATGCTCCATGCGCTTGTCAGCAAAATGCTCCATGACCCATGTCATCACAATGTACCATGCGCTTGTCATCAAAATGCTCCACCACATTGTCATCACAATGCTCCATAAAGCTTGTCCTCACAATGCTCCATGCACTTCCCATCAAAATGCTATCTCACCACTGATATCACAATGTTCCATCACTAGTCATCACAATACTCCCTCACCCCTGTCATCACAATGTTCCATGACCCCTGTCATCACAGTGCTCCATGACCTTATCATCACAATGCTCCATGACCCCTGACATCACAATGTTCCATAACACCTATCATCAAAATGCTCCATGACCATTTTCATCACAATGCTCCATGACCCCTGACATCACAATGTTCCATAACCCCTCTCGTCAAAATGTTCCATGACACTTTTCATCAAATTGCTCCATGCCCCTGTCATTACAATGTTCCATGTCCTTGTCATCACAATGCTCCATGACCCCTGTCATCGCAATGCTCCATGATTCCACTCATCACAATACTCCAAGCCATTTTCATCACAATGCTCCATGAACACTCACGCAATGCTCCATGCCCTTTTCATCACAAAGCTCCATGACGCTTCTCATCACAATGCACCATGCCCATCATCATAATGCTTCATGCTATTGTCATCACAATGAAATCAAAATGCTCCATGGTCTCTGTCATCACAAGGCTCCAAAACCTTGTGATCACAATGTTCCAAAACACTTGTTATCACAACGCCCCATGACGCTCATCATCACAATTATCCATGGTCTTCTCATCACAATGCTCCAAGACCTTGTCATCATATTGCTCCATTACCTTTGTCATCAGAAAACTCCATGATACTTGGCATCACAATGCACCATGCCACTGTCATCACAATACTCAATACACATGTCAGAATGCTCCTTGAACCCTGTCATGAAAAGGCTCCATGCCTTTTCCATCACAATGCTACATGCCATTGTCATCACAATGGACCATGACATATGTCATCACAATGCTCCCTGACACCTGTCTTCACAAAACTCTATGACCTTGTCTTCACAATGCTCCATGCCCTTGTCATCACAATGCGCCATGCCCACTGTCATCACAATAATCCATGAAACGTGTAAGACCAATGCTCCATGCCCCTATCATCACAATGCTCCATGCCCTTGTCATCACAATGCTCCATGGCGACTGTCATCACAATGCTCCGTGACTCCTGTCATTACAATGCTTCATGACATTTGTCATCACAATGGTCCATGCCCTCGTCATCACATGGCTACTTGACCTTTGTCACCACAATGCTCCATGAACTTTTCATCACAATGCTCTGTGACACTTGTCATCACAATGCTCCAAGACTTTGTCAGCACAATGCTCCATGACACTTGCCAGCAGTATGCTCCTTGAACCCTGTCATGACAAGGCTCCATGCCTTTTTCATCACAATGATCCATGCCATTTTCTTCACAATGCTCCAAGACCCCTGTAATGACAATGCTCCATGCCCTTGTCATCACAAAGCTCCACGAGGCATGTCATCAGAGTGTCCCATGGCCTTCTCATCACAATGCTCCATGCCCTTGTCATCACAATGCTCCAAGACACCTGTAATCCCAATATCCCATGCCCCTGTTCATCAGAATGCTCCATGAGACTTGTCATCACAAAGCTCCATGGTGTTCTCATCACAATGCTCCAGGACCTTGTCATCACCATGCTCCATTCCCTTGTCATCACAATGCTCCATGACACATGTCATCACAATACTCCATGAACATTGTCAGCCCAATTCTCTTTGACTTTCTCATCACAATGCTCCATGACCACTGTCATCACAATGCTCCATTCCCACAGTCATCACAATGCTCCATGAACCCTGACAACAAAATGATCCGGGACTCTTGTCATCCAAATGCTCCATGACACTTGTCATCACAATGATCCATGCCCTTGTCATCCCAATGCTCCATGACCCATGTAATCACAATGCTCCGTGATGCTTGTCACCACAGTGCTCCATGACCCTTGTCATCACCATGCTCCATAACTTTGTCAGCAAAATGCTACATGACCTTTTCATCACCATGCTCCATGAGCTTGTTATCACCAATACTCCATTCCCATTATCATCACAATCCTCCATGAAACTTGGGATCACATTGCTTCATGCCCCTGTCATCACAATGCTCCATGTTCCTGGAAATCAAAATGATCCATGACCTCTGTCATCACAATGCTCCAAACCCTTGTGATCACAATGTTCCATAACACTTGTCATCACAACGCTCCATGATGCCTGTCATCACAATAATCCATGCCCTTGTCATCAAAATGCTCCATGACCATTGTCATCACAATACTCAATACACATGTCATCACAATGCTCCCTGATACTTGTCGTCAGAATGCTCCTTGAACCCTGTCATGAAAAGGCTCCATGCCTTTTTCATCACAATGCTCCATGCCATTGTCATCACAATACTCCACAAGCTTGTCATCACAATGCTCCATGCCCCTTGTCATTACAGTGCTCCATGACGCTCGTCATCACAATTATCTATGGTCTTCTCATCACAATGCTCCACGGTCTTGCCATCACAATGCTACATGACACTTCTCATCACAATGTTACATGCTCTTGTCATCACAATTCTCCATGCACTTGTCATCGCAATGCTCCTTGAACCCTGTCATAGAAAGTTCCATGAGCTTGTCTTCACAATGCTTCACGACTTGTCATCAAAATTCTCAATGGCCCTTGTCATCACCATACTCCATGTCCTTGTCTTAAAAATGCTCCATGACCCTTGTCATCACAATGCTCCAAGCCCTTATCATCACATTGCTCCATAACCTTTGTCATCACAATCCTCCATGATACTTGGCATCACAATGCTCCATGCCCTTTTCATCACAATGGATCATGTTATATGTCATCACAATGCTCCCTGAAACCTGTCTTCACAATACTCCATGATCTTGTCATCACAATGCTCCATTCACTTGTCATCACAATGTGCCGTGCCCACTCTCTTCACAGTAATACATGAAACTTGTCAGACAATTGCTCCAAGACGCTCTCATCACAATTCTCCATGCCTTTGTCATCACAATGCTCCATGACCCCTGTCATCACAATGCTCTGTGACTCCAGTCATCACAATGCTTCATGACCTTTTCAATCACAGTGGTCCATGCCCTCGTCATCACAAGGCTCTGTGACCATTTTCACCACAATTCTCCAAGAACTTTTCATCACAATGCTCCATAACCCTTGTCATCACAATGCTCCATGCGCTTGTCAGCACCATGCTCCATGACCCATATCATCACAATGCACCATGCACTTGTCATCACATTCCTCCACAACCTTGTCATCACAATGCTCCATGCCCCTGTCACACAAAGCTCCATGACGCATGTCATCAGAATGCTCCATGGCCTTCTCATCAGAATGCCCCATGCCCTTGTCATCACAAGGCTCCATGACCCTTGTCATCACAATGCTCCAAGACCCATGTAATCACAATGATCCATGCCCCTTGTTATTACAGTGCTCCATAATGCTCGTCATCACAATTATCCATGGCCTTCTCATCACAATGCTCCACGGTCTTTCCATCAAAATGCTCCATGCCCTGGTCATCACAATGCTCCATGTCCCTTGTCCTCACAATTCTCCATGTCCTTGTCATCACAATGCTCCATGACTCTACTTATCACAATGTTATATGCTCTTGTCATCACAATTCTCCATGAAATTGTCATCACAATGCTCCATAACCCCTGTCATGGCAAGCACCATGCACTTGTCATCACAATGCTACACGAACTTGTCATCAAAATTCTCAATGGCCCTTGTCATCACAATGTCCCATGACCCTTGTCATCACAATGCTCCATGACCCTTGTCATCACAATGCTCCATGACCCTTGTCATCACAATGCTCCATGAACTTTGTCATCACATTCCTCCATGACACTTGGCATCACAATGCTCCATGCCATGGTCATCACAATGGACCATGACATATGTCATCACAATGCTCCCTGACACCTGTCTTCACAATACTCTATGACCTTGTCATCACAATGCTCCATACCCTTGTCATCACAATGCGCCATGCCCACTGTCATCACAATAATCCATGAAACGAGTAAGACCAATGCTCCATGCCCCTGTCATCACAATGCTCCATGCCCTTGTCATCACAATGCTCCATGGCGCCTGTCATCACAATGCTCCGTGACTCCAGTCATCACAAAGCTTAATGACATTTGTTATCACCATGGTCCATGCCCTCGTCATCACATGGCTATGTGACCTGTGTCACCACAATGCTCCATGAACTTTCCATCACAATTCTCTGTGACACTTGTCATCACAATGCTCCAAGCCTTTGCCAGCAAAATGCTCCATGAAACTTGCCAGCAGTATTCTCTTTGAACCATGTCATGACAAGGCTCCATGCCTTTTTCATCACAATGATCCATGCCATTTTCTTCACAATGCTCCAAGACCCCTGTAATGACAATGCTCCATGCCCTTGTCATCACAAAGCTCCATGAGGCAAGTCATCAGTGTGCTCCATGGCCTTCTCATCACAATGCTCCATGCCCTTGTCATCACAATGCTCCAAGACACCTGTAATCACAATGCTCCATGCCCCTTTTCATCAGAATGCTCCATGAGACTTGTCATCACAAAGCTCCAAGGTGTTCTCATCACAATGCTCCAGGACCTTGTCATCACCATACTCCATTCCCTTGTCATCACAATGTTCCATGGCCCATGCCATCACAATACTCCAAGAACATTGTCAGCCCAATTCTCTTTGACTTTCTCATCACAATGCTCCAGGACCACTGTCATCACAGTGCTCCATGACCACAGTCATCACAATGCTCCATGACCCTGACAACAAAATGATCCGGGACTCTTGTCATCAAAATGCTCCATGACACTTGTCATCACAATGATCCATGCCCTTGTCATCCCAATGCTCCATGACCCCTGTAATCACAATGCTCCGTGATACTTTTCATCACAGTGCTCCATGACCCTTGTCATCACAATGCTCCATGCCTTTGTCAGCAAAATGCTACATGACCTTGTCATCACAATGCTCCATGAGCTTGTTATCACCAATACTCCATTCCCATTGTCATCACAATCCTCCATGAACTTTGGGATCACATTGCTTCATGCCCTTGTCATCACAATGTTCCATGCTCCTTGAATTCAAAATGATCCATGACCTCTGTCATTACAAAGCTCCAAACCCTTGTGATCACTATGTTCCATAGCACTTGTCATCACAACGCTCCATGATGCCTGTCATCACAATAATCCATGCCCTTGTCATCACAGTGCTCCATGACCTTTTTCATCACATTACTCAATACACATGTCATCACAATGCTCCCTGATACTTGTCGTCAGAATGCTCCTTGAATCCTGTCAAGAAAAGGCTCCTTGCCTTTTTCATCACAATGCTCCTTGCCCTTTTCACCACAGTGCTCCATGCCATTGTCATCACAAATATCCACGAGCTTGTCATCAGAATGCTCCATGAGCTTGTTATCACCAATACTCCATTCCCATTGTCATCACAATCCTCCAAGAACCTTGGGATCACTTTGCTTCATGCCCTTGTCATCACAATGCTCCATTCTCCATGAAATCAAAATGAACCATGACCTCTGCCATCAGAATGCTCCAAACCCTGTGATCACAATGTTCCATAACACTTGTCATCACAACGCTCCATGATGCCTATCATCACAATAATCCATGACCTTGTCATCACAATGCTCCATGACCTTTGACATCACAATGCTCAATACATAGTCATCACAATGCTCTCTGACACTTGTCATCAGAATGCTGCTTGAACACTGTCATGAAAAGGCTCCATGCCTTGTTCATCACAATGCTCCACGCCATTGTCATCACAATGCTCCACAAGCTTGTCATCAGAATGTTCCATGACACTTGTCATCACAATGCTCCATGACCCCTGTCATGACAATGCTCCATGACACCTGTCATCACAATGCTCCATGCCCCTTGTCATTACAGTGCTCCATGACGCTCGTCATCACAATTATCCGGGGTCTTCTCATCACAGTGCTCCACGGTCTTGCCATCACTATGCTCCATGCCCTGGTCATCACAATGCACCATGTCCCTTTGCATCACAATGCTCCATGACACTTCTCATCAAAATGTTACATGCTCTTGTCATCACAATTCTCCATGCACTTGTCATCGCAATGCTCCATGACCCTGTCATAGAAAGCTCCATGTGCGTGTCATCACAATGCTTCACGAACTTGTCATCAAAATTCTCAATGGAAGTTTTCATCACAATGCTCCATGCCCTTCTCATCACAATGCTCCCTGACCCTTTTCATCACAATGCTCCAGGCCCTTGTCATCACAATGCTCCATTAACTTTGCCATCACAATCATCCATGACCTTGTCATAACAATGCTCCATGCCCTTGTCATCAAAATGCGCCATGCCCAATGTCATTGCAATAATCCATGAAACTTGTCAGACCAATGCTCCATGCCCATGTCAACACAATGCTCCTTGCCCTTGTCATCACAATGCTCCATGACCCCTGTCATCGCAATGCTCCATGATTCCACTCATCACAATACTTCATGAACTTTGTCATCACAATGGTCCATGCCCTCGTCATCCCCAGGCTCTGTTACCTTTGTCACCACTATGCTCCATGCATTTTTCATCACAATTCTCTGTGAACCTTGTCATCACAATGCACCATGCCTTTGTCAGCACAATGCTCCATGACCCTTGTCATCACAATGCTCCATGCGCTTGTCAGCAAAATGCTCCATGACCCATGTCATCACAATGTACCATGCGCTTGTCATCAAAATGCTCCACCACATTGTCATCACAATGCTCCATAAAGCTTGTCCTCACAATGCTCCATGCACTTCCCATCAAAATGCTATCTCACCACTGATATCACAATGTTCCATCACTAGTCATCACAATACTCCCTCACCCCTGTCATCACAATGTTCCATGACCCCTGTCATCACAATGCTCCATGACCTTATCATCACAATGCTCCATGACCCCTGACATCACAATGTTCCATAACACCTATCATCAAAATGCTCCATGACCATTTTCATCACAATGCTCCATGACCCCTGACATCACAATGTTCCATAACCACTCTCGTCAAAATGTTCCATGACACTTTTCATCAAATTGCTCCATGCCCCTCTCATTACAATGTTCCATGTCCTTGTCATCACAATGCTCCATGACACCTGTCATCGCAATGCTCCATGATTCCACTCATCACAATACTCCAAGCCATTTTCATCACAATGCTCCATGAACACTCACGCAATGCTCCATGCCCTTTTCATCACAAAGCTCCATGAGGCTTCTCATCACAATGCACCATGCCCATCATCATAATGCTTCATGCTATTGTCATCACAATGAAATCAAAATGCTCCATGGTCTCTGTCATCACAAGGCTCCAAAACCTTGTGATCACAATGTTCCAAAACACTTGTTATCACAACGCCCCATGACGCTCATCATCACAATTATCCATGGTCTTCTCATCACAATGCTCCAAGACCTTGTCATCATATTGCTCCATTACCTTTGTCATCAGAAAACTCCATGATACTTGGCATCACAATGCACCATGCCACTGTCATCACAATACTCAATACACATGTCAGAATGCTCCTTGAACCCTGTCATGAAAAGGCTCCATGCCTTTTCCATCACAATGCTACATGCCATTGTCATCACAATGGACCATGACATATGTCATCACAATGCTCCCTGACACCTGTCTTCACAAAACTCTATTACCTTGTCTTCACAATGCTCCATGCCCTTGTCATCACAATGCGCCATGCCCACTGTCATCACAATAATCCATGAAACGTGTAAGACCAATGCTCCATGCCCCTATCATCACAATGCTCCATGCCCTTGTCATCACAATGCTCCATGGCGACTGTCATCACAATGCTCCGTGACTCCTGTCATTACAATGCTTCATGACATTTGTCATCACAATGGTCCATGCCCTCGTCATCACATGGCTACTTGACCTTTGTCACCACAATGCTCCATGAACTTTTCATCACAATGCTCTGTGACACTTGTCATCACAATGCTCCAAGACTTTGTCAGCACAATGCTCCATGACACTTGCCAGCAGTATGCTCCTTGAACCCTGTCATGACAAGGCTCCATGCCTTTTTCATCACAATGATCCATGCCATTTTCTTCACAATGCTCCAAGACCCCTGTAATGACAATGCTCCATGCCCTTGTCATCACAAAGCTCCACGAGGCATGTCATCAGAGTGTCCCATGGCCTTCTCATCACAATGCTCCATGCCCTTGTCATCACAATGCTCCAAGACACCTGTAATCCCAATATCCCATGCCCCTGTTCATCAGAATGCTCCATGAGACTTGTCATCACAAAGCTCCATGGTGTTCTCATCACAATGCTCCAGGACCTTGTCATCACCATGCTCCATTCCCTTGTCATCACAATGCTCCATGACACATGTCATCACAATACTCCATGAACATTGTCAGCCCAATTCTCTTTGACTTTCTCATCACAATGCTCCATGACCACTGTCATCACAATGCTCCATTCCCACAGTCATCACAATGCTCCATGAACCCTGACAACAAAATGATCCGGGACTCTTGTCATCCAAATGCTCCATGACACTTGTCATCACAATGATCCATGCCCTTGTCATCCCAATGCTCCATGACCCATGTAATCACAATGCTCCGTGATGCTTGTCACCACAGTGCTCCATGACCCTTGTCATCACCATGCTCCATAACTTTGTCAGCAAAATGCTACATGACCTTTTCATCACCATGCTCCATGAGCTTGTTATCACCAATACTCCATTCCCATTATCATCACAATCCTCCATGAAACTTGGGATCACATTGCTTCATGCCCCTGTCATCACAATGCTCCATGTTCCTGGAAATCAAAATGATCCATGACCTCTGTCATCACAATGCTCCAAACCCTTGTGATCACAGTGTTCCATAACACTTGTCATCACAACGCTCCATGATGCCTGTCATCACAATAATCCATGCCCTTGTCATCAAAATGCTCCATGACCATTGTCATCACAATACTCAATACACATGTCATCACAATGCTCCCTGATACTTGTCGTCAGAATGCTCCTTGAACCCTGTCATGAAAAGGCTCCATGCCTTTTTCATCACAATGCTCCATGCCATTGTCATCACAATACTCCACAAGCTTGTCATCACAATGCTCCATGCCCCTTGTCATTACAGTGCTCCATGACGCTCGTCATCACAATTATCTATGGTCTTCTCATCACAATGCTCCACGGTCTTGCCATCACAATGCTCCATGCCCTGGTTATCACAATGCTCCATGACCCTTGTCATCACAATAATCCTCGTTCTTGTCATCACAATGCTACATGACACTTCTCATCACAATGTTACATGCTCTTGTCATCACAATTCTCCATGCACTTGTCATCGCAATGCTCCTTGAACCCTGTCATAGAAAGTTCCATGAGCTTGTCTTCACAATGCTTCACGACTTGTCATCAAAATTCTCAATGGCCCTTGTCATCACCATACTCCATGTCCTTGTCTTAAAAATGCTCCATGACCCTTGTCATCACAATGCTCCAAGCCCTTATCATCACATTGCTCCATAACCTTTGTCATCACAATCCTCCATGATACTTGGCATCACAATGCTCCATGCCCTTTTCATCACAATGGATCATGTTATATGTCATCACAATGCTCCCTGAAACCTGTCTTCACAATACTCCATGATCTTGTCATCACAATGCTCCATTCACTTGTCATCACAATGTGCCGTGCCCACTCTCTTCACAGTAATACATGAAACTTGTCAGACAATTGCTCCAAGACGCTCTCATCACAATCCTCCATGCCTTTGTCATCACAATGCTCCATGACCCCTGTCATCACAATGCTCTGTGACTCCAGTCATCACAATGCTTCATGACCTTTTCAATCACAGTGGTCCATGCCCTCGTCATCACAAGGCTCTGTGACCATTTTCACCACAATTCTCCAAGAACTTTTCATCACAATGCTCCATAACCCTTGTCATCACAATGCTCCATGCGCTTGTCAGCACCATGCTCCATGACCCATATCATCACAATGCGCCATGCACTTCTCATCACATTCCTCCACAACCTTGTCATCACAATGCTCCATGCGCTTGTCAGCACCATGCTCCATGACCCATATCATCACAATGCACCATGCACTTGTCATCACATTCCTCCACAACCTTGTCATCACAATGCTCCATGCCCCTGTCACACAAAGCTCCATGACGCATGTCATCAGAATGCTCCATGGCCTTCTCATCAGAATGCCCCATGCCCTTGTCATCACAAGGCTCCATGACCCTTGTCATCACAATGCTCCAAGACCCATGTAATCACAATGATCCATGCCCCTTGTTATTACAGTGCTCCATAATGCTCGTCATCACAATTATCCATGGCCTTCTCATCACAATGCTCCACGGTCTTTCCATCAAAATGCTCCATGCCCTGGTCATCACAATGCTCCATGTCCCTTGTCCTCATAATTCTCCACGTCCTTGTCATCACAATGCTCCATGACTCTACTTATCACAATGTTACATGCTCTTGTCATCACAATTCTCCATGAAATTGTCATCACAATGCTCCATGACCCCTGTCATGGCAAGCACCATGCACTTGCCATCACAATGCTACACGAACTTGTCATCAAAATTCTCAATGGCCCTTGTCATCACAATGTCCCATGACCCTTGTCATCACAATGCTCCATGACCCTTGTCATCACAATGCTCCATGACCCTTGTCATCACAATGCTCCATGAACTTTGTCATCACATTCCTCCATGACACTTGGCATCACAATGCTCCATGCCATGGTCATCACAATGGACCATGACATATGTCATCACAATGCTCCCTGACACCTGTCTTCACAATACTCTATGACCTTGTCATCACAATGCTCCATACCCTTGTCATCACAATGCGCCATGCCCACTGTCATCACAATAATCCATGAAACGAGTAAGACCAATGCTCCATGCCCCTGTCATCACAATGCTCCATGCCCTTGTCATCACAATGCTCCATGGCGCCTGTCATCACAATGCTCCGTGACTCCAGTCATCACAAAGCTTAATGACATTTGTTATCACCATGGTCCATGCCCTCGTCATCACATGGCTATGTGACCTGTGTCACCACAATGCTCCATGAACTTTCCATCACAATTCTCTGTGACACTTGTCATCACAATGCTCCAAGCCTTTGCCAGCAAAATGCTCCATGAAACTTGCCAGCAGTATTCTCTTTGAACCATGTCATGACAAGGCTCCATGCCTTTTTCATCACAATGATCCATGCCATTTTCTTCACAATGCTCCAAGACCCCTGTAATGACAATGCTCCATGCCCTTGTCATCACAAAGCTCCATGAGGCAAGTCATCAGTGTGCTCCATGGCCTTCTCATCACAATGCTCCATGCCCTTGTCATCACAATGCTCCAAGACACCTGTAATCACAATGCTCCATGCCCCTTTTCATCAGAATGCTCCATGAGACTTGTCATCACAAAGCTCCAAGGTGTTCTCATCACAATGCTCCAGGACCTTGTCATCACCATACTCCATTCCCTTGTCATCACAATGTTCCATGGCCCATGCCATCACAATACTCCATGAACATTGTCAGCCCAATTCTCTTTGACCTTCTCATCACAATGCTCCAGGACCACTGTCATCACAGTGCTCCATGACCACAGTCATCACAATGCTCCATGACCCTGACAACAAAATGATCCGGGACTCTTGTCATCAAAATGCTCCATGACACTTGTCATCACAATGATCCATGCCCTTGTCATCCCAATGCTCCATGACCCCTGTAATCACAATGCTCCGTGATACTTTTCATCACAGTGCTCCATGACCCTTGTCATCACAATGCTCCATGCCTTTGTCAGCAAAATGCTACATGACCTTGTCATCACAATGCTCCATGAGCTTGTTATCACCAATACTCCATTCCCATTGTCATCACAATCCTCCATGAACTTTGGGATCACATTGCTTCATGCCCTTGTCATCACAATGTTCCATGCTCCTTGAATTCAAAATGATCCATGACCTCTGTCATTACAAAGCTCCAAACCCTTGTGATCACTATGTTCCATAGCACTTGTCATCACAACGCTCCATGATGCCTGTCATCACAATAATCCATGCCCTTGTCATCACAGTGCTCCATGACCTTTTTCATCACATTACTCAATACACATGTCATCACAATGCTCCCTGATACTTGTCGTCAGAATGCTCCTTGAATCCTGTCAAGAAAAGGCTCCTTGCCTTTTTCATCACAATGCTCCTTGCCCTTTTCACCACAGTGCTCCATGCCATTGTCATCACAAATATCCACGAGCTTGTCATCAGAATGCTCCATGAGCTTGTTATCACCAATACTCCATTCCCATTGTCATCACAATCCTCCAAGAACCTTGGGATCACTTTGCTTCATGCCCTTGTCATCACAATGCTCCATTCTCCATGAAATCAAAATGAACCATGACCTCTGCCATCAGAATGCTCCAAACCCTGTGATCACAATGTTCCATAACACTTGTCATCACAACGCTCCATGGTGCCTATCATCACAATAATCCATGACCTTGTCATCACAATGCTCCATGACCTTTGACATCACAATGCTCAATACATAGTCATCACAATGCTCTCTGACACTTGTCATCAGAATGCTGCTTGAACACTGTCATGAAAAGGCTCCATGCCTTGTTCATCACAATGCTCCACGCCATTGTCATCACAATGCTCCACAAGCTTGTCATCAGAATGTTCCATGACACTTGTCATCACAATGCTCCATGACCCCTGTCATGACAATGCTCCATGACACCTGTCATCACAATGCTCCATGCCCCTTGTCATTACAGTGCTCCATGACGCTCGTCATCACAATTATCCGGGGTCTTCTCATCACAGTGCTCCACGGTCTTGCCATCACTATGCTCCATGCCCTGGTCATCACAATGCACCATGTCCCTTTGCATCACAATGCTCCATGACACTTCTCATCAAAATGTTACATGCTCTTGTCATCACAATTCTCCATGCACTTGTCATCGCAATGCTCCATGACCCTGTCATAGAAAGCTCCATGTGCGTGTCATCACAATGCTTCACGAACTTGTCATCAAAATTCTCAATGGAAGTTTTCATCACAATGCTCCATGCCCTTCTCATCACAATGCTCCCTGACCCTTTTCATCACAATGCTCCAGGCCCTTGTCATCACAATGCTCCATTACCTTTGCCATCACAATCATCCATGACCTTGTCATAACAATGCTCCATGCCCTTGTCATCAAAATGCACCATGCCCAATGTCATTGCAATAATCCATGAAACTTGTCAGACCAATGCTCCATGCCCATGTCAACACAATGCTCCTTGCCCTTGTCATCACAATGCTCCATGACCCCTATCATCGCAATGCTCCATGATTCCACTCATCACAATACTTCATGAACTTTGTCATCACAATGGTCCATGCCCTCGTCATCCCCAGGCTCTGTTACCTTTGTCACCACAATGCTCCATGAATTTTTCATCACAATTCTCTGTGAACCTTGTCATCACAATGCACCATGCCTTTGTCAGCACAATGCTCCATGACCCTTGTCATCACAATGCTCCATGCGCTTGTCAGCAAAATGCTCCATGACCCATGTCATCACAATGTACCATGCGCTTGTCATCAAAATGCTCCACCACATTGTCATCACAATGCTCCATAAAGCTTGTCCTCACAATGCTCCATGCACTTCCCATCAAAATGCTATCTCACCACTGATATCACAATGTTCCATCACTAGTCATCACAATACTCCCTCACCCCTGTCATCACAATGTTCCATGACCCCTGTCATCACAGTGCTCCATGACCTTATCATCACAATGCTCCATGACCCCTGACATCACAATGTTCCATAACACCTATCATCAAAATGCTCCATGACCATTTTCATCACAATGCTCCATGACCCCTGACATCACAATGTTCCATAACCCCTCTCGTCAAAATGTTCCATGACACTTTTCATCAAATTGCTCCATGCCCCTGTCATTACAATGTTCCATGTCCTTGTCATCACAATGCTCCATGACCCCTGTCATCGCAATGCTCCATGATTCCACTCATCACAATACTCCAAGCCATTTTCATCACAATGCTCCATGAACACTCACGCAATGCTCCATGCCCTTTTCATCACAAAGCTCCATGAGGCTTCTCATCACAATGCACCATGCCCATCATCATAATGCTTCATGCTATTGTCATCACAATGAAATCAAAATGCTCCATGGTCTCTGTCATCACAAGGCTCCAAAACCTTGTGATCACAATGTTCCAAAACACTTGTTATCACAACGCCCCATGACGCTCATCATCACAATTATCCATGGTCTTCTCATCACAATGCTCCAAGACCTTGTCATCATATTGCTCCATTACCTTTGTCATCAGAAAACTCCATGATACTTGGCATCACAATGCACCATGCCACTGTCATCACAATACTCAATACACATGTCAGAATGCTCCTTGAACCCTGTCATGAAAAGGCTCCATGCCTTTTCCATCACAATGCTACATGCCATTGTCATCACAATGGACCATGACATATGTCATCACAATGCTCCCTGACACCTGTCTTCACAAAACTCTATGACCTTGTCTTCACAATGCTCCATGCCCTTGTCATCACAATGCGCCATGCCCACTGTCATCACAATAATCCATGAAACGTGTAAGACCAATGCTCCATGCCCCTATCATCACAATGCTCCATGCCCTTGTCATCACAATGCTCCATGGCGACTGTCATCACAATGCTCCGTGACTCCTGTCATTACAATGCTTCATGACATTTGTCATCACAATGGTCCATGCCCTCGTCATCACATGGCTACTTGACCTTTGTCACCACAATGCTCCATGAACTTTTCATCACAATGCTCTGTGACACTTGTCATCACAATGCTCCAAGACTTTGTCAGCACAATGCTCCATGACACTTGCCAGCAGTATGCTCCTTGAACCCTGTCATGACAAGGCTCCATGCCTTTTTCATCACAATGATCCATGCCATTTTCTTCACAATGCTCCAAGACCCCTGTAATGACAATGCTCCATGCCCTTGTCATCACAAAGCTCCACGAGGCATGTCATCAGAGTGTCCCATGGCCTTCTCATCACAATGCTCCATGCCCTTGTCATCACAATGCTCCAAGACACCTGTAATCCCAATATCCCATGCCCCTGTTCATCAGAATGCTCCATGAGACTTGTCATCACAAAGCTCCATGGTGTTCTCATCACAATGCTCCAGGACCTTGTCATCACCATGCTCCATTCCCTTGTCATCACAATGCTCCATGACACATGTCATCACAATACTCCATGAACATTGTCAGCCCAATTCTCTTTGACTTTCTCATCACAATGCTCCATGACCACTGTCATCACAATGCTCCATTCCCACAGTCATCACAATGCTCCATGAACCCTGACAACAAAATGATCCGGGACTCTTGTCATCCAAATGCTCCATGACACTTGTCATCACAATGATCCATGCCCTTGTCATCCCAATGCTCCATGACCCATGTAATCACAATGCTCCGTGATGCTTGTCACCACAGTGCTCCATGACCCTTGTCATCACCATGCTCCATAACTTTGTCAGCAAAATGCTACATGACCTTTTCATCACCATGCTCCATGAGCTTGTTATCACCAATACTCCATTCCCATTATCATCACAATCCTCCATGAAACTTGGGATCACATTGCTTCATGCCCCTGTCATCACAATGCTCCATGTTCCTGGAAATCAAAATGATCCATGACCTCTGTCATCACAATGCTCCAAACCCTTGTGATCACAATGTTCCATAACACTTGTCATCACAACGCTCCATGATGCCTGTCATCACAATAATCCATGCCCTTGTCATCAAAATGCTCCATGACCATTGTCATCACAATACTCAATACACATGTCATCACAATGCTCCCTGATACTTGTCGTCAGAATGCTCCTTGAACCCTGTCATGAAAAGGCTCCATGCCTTTTTCATCACAATGCTCCATGCCATTGTCATCACAATACTCCACAAGCTTGTCATCACAATGCTCCATGCCCCTTGTCATTACAGTGCTCCATGACGCTCGTCATCACAATTATCTATGGTCTTCTCATCACAATGCTCCACGGTCTTGCCATCACAATGCTCCATGCCCTGGTTATCACAATGCTCCATGACCCTTGTCATCACAATTCTCCTCGTTCTTGTCATCACAATGCTACATGACACTTCTCATCACAATGTTACATGCTCTTGTCATCACAATTCTCCATGCACTTGTCATCGCAATGCTCCTTGAACCCTGTCATAGAAAGTTCCATGAGCTTGTCTTCACAATGCTTCACGACTTGTCATCAAAATTCTCAATGGCCCTTGTCATCACCATACTCCATGTCCTTGTCTTAAAAATGCTCCATGACCCTTGTCATCACAATGCTCCAAGCCCTTATCATCACATTGCTCCATAACCTTTGTCATCACAATCCTCCATGATACTTGGCATCACAATGCTCCATGCCCTTTTCATCACAATGGATCATGTTATATGTCATCACAATGCTCCCTGAAACCTGTCTTCACAATACTCCATGATCTTGTCATCACAATGCTCCATTCACTTGTCATCACAATGTGCCGTGCCCACTCTCTTCACAGTAATACATGAAACTTGTCAGACAATTGCTCCAAGACGCTCTCATCACAATCCTCCATGCCTTTGTCATCACAATGCTCCATGACCCCTGTCATCACAATGCTCTGTGACTCCAGTCATCACAATGCTTCATGACCTTTTCAATCACAGTGGTCCATGCCCTCGTCATCACAAGGCTCTGTGACCATTTTCACCACAATTCTCCAAGAACTTTTCATCACAATGCTCCATAACCCTTGTCATCACAATGCTCCATGCGCTTGTCAGCACCATGCTCCATGACCCATATCATCACAATGCGCCATGCACTTCTCATCACATTCCTCCACAACCTTGTCATCACAATGCTCCATGCGCTTGTCAGCACCATGCTCCATGACCCATATCATCACAATGCACCATGCACTTGTCATCACATTCCTCCACAACCTTGTCATCACAATGCTCCATGCCCCTGTCACACAAAGCTCCATGACGCATGTCATCAGAATGCTCCATGGCCTTCTCATCAGAATGCCCCATGCCCTTGTCATCACAAGGCTCCATGACCCTTGTCATCACAATGCTCCAAGACCCATGTAATCACAATGATCCATGCCCCTTGTTATTACAGTGCTCCATAATGCTCGTCATCACAATTATCCATGGCCTTCTCATCACAATGCTCCACGGTCTTTCCATCAAAATGCTCCATGCCCTGGTCATCACAATGCTCCATGTCCCTTGTCCTCATAATTCTCCACGTCCTTGTCATCACAATGCTCCATGACTCTACTTATCACAATGTTACATGCTCTTGTCATCACAATTCTCCATGAAATTGTCATCACAATGCTCCATGACCCCTGTCATGGCAAGCACCATGCACTTGTCATCACAATGCTACACGAACTTGTCATCAAAATTCTCAATGGCCCTTGTCATCACAATGTCCCATGACCCTTGTCATCACAATGCTCCATGACCCTTGTCATCACAATGCTCCATGACCCTTGTCATCACAATGCTCCATGAACTTTGTCATCACATTCCTCCATGACACTTGGCATCACAATGCTCCATGCCATGGTCATCACAATGGACCATGACATATGTCATCACAATGCTCCCTGACACCTGTCTTCACAATACTCTATGACCTTGTCATCACAATGCTCCATACCCTTGTCATCACAATGCGCCATGCCCACTGTCATCACAATAATCCATGAAACGAGTAAGACCAATGCTCCATGCCCCTGTCATCACAATGCTCCATGCCCTTGTCATCACAATGCTCCATGGCGCCTGTCATCACAATGCTCCGTGACTCCAGTCATCACAAAGCTTAATGACATTTGTTATCACCATGGTCCATGCCCTCGTCATCACATGGCTATGTGACCTGTGTCACCACAATGCTCCATGAACTTTCCATCACAATTCTCTGTGACACTTGTCATCACAATGCTCCAAGCCTTTGCCAGCAAAATGCTCCATGAAACTTGCCAGCAGTATTCTCTTTGAACCATGTCATGACAAGGCTCCATGCCTTTTTCATCACAATGATCCATGCCATTTTCTTCACAATGCTCCAAGACCCCTGTAATGACAATGCTCCATGCCCTTGTCATCACAAAGCTCCATGAGGCAAGTCATCAGTGTGCTCCATGGCCTTCTCATCACAATGCTCCATGCCCTTGTCATCACAATGCTCCAAGACACCTGTAATCACAATGCTCCATGCCCCTTTTCATCAGAATGCTCCATGAGACTTGTCATCACAAAGCTCCAAGGTGTTCTCATCACAATGCTCCAGGACCTTGTCATCACCATACTCCATTCCCTTGTCATCACAATGTTCCATGGCCCATGCCATCACAATACTCCATGAACATTGTCAGCCCAATTCTCTTTGACCTTCTCATCACAATGCTCCAGGACCACTGTCATCACAGTGCTCCATGACCACAGTCATCACAATGCTCCATGACCCTGACAACAAAATGATCCGGGACTCTTGTCATCAAAATGCTCCATGACACTTGTCATCACAATGATCCATGCCCTTGTCATCCCAATGCTCCATGACCCCTGTAATCACAATGCTCCGTGATACTTTTCATCACAGTGCTCCATGACCCTTGTCATCACAATGCTCCATGCCTTTGTCAGCAAAATGCTACATGACCTTGTCATCACAATGCTCCATGAGCTTGTTATCACCAATACTCCATTCCCATTGTCATCACAATCCTCCATGAACTTTGGGATCACATTGCTTCATGCCCTTGTCATCACAATGTTCCATGCTCCTTGAATTCAAAATGATCCATGACCTCTGTCATTACAAAGCTCCAAACCCTTGTGATCACTATGTTCCATAGCACTTGTCATCACAACGCTCCATGATGCCTGTCATCACAATAATCCATGCCCTTGTCATCACAGTGCTCCATGACCTTTTTCATCACATTACTCAATACACATGTCATCACAATGCTCCCTGATACTTGTCGTCAGAATGCTCCTTGAATCCTGTCAAGAAAAGGCTCCTTGCCTTTTTCATCACAATGCTCCATGCCATTGTCATCACAATACTCCACAAGCTTGTCATCACAATGCTCCATGCCCCTTGTCATTACAGTGCTCCATGACGCTCGTCATCACAATTATCTATGGTCTTCTCATCACAATGCTCCACGGTCTTGCCATCACAATGCTCCATGCCCTGGTTATCACAATGCTCCATGACCCTTGTCATCACAATTCTCCTCGTTCTTGTCATCACAATGCTACATGACACTTCTCATCACACTGTTACATGCTCTTGTCATCACAATTCTCCATGCACTTGTCATCGCAATGCTCCTTGAACCCTGTCATAGAAAGTTCCATGAGCTTGTCTTCACAATGCTTCACGACTTGTCATCAAAATTCTCAATGGCCCTTGTCATCACCATACTCCATGTCCTTGTCTTAAAAATGCTCCATGACCCTTGTCATCACAATGCTCCAAGCCCTTATCATCACATTGCTCCATAACCTTTGTCATCACAATCCTCCATGATACTTGGCATCACAATGCTCCATGCCCTTTTCATCACAATGGATCATGTTATATGTCATCATAATGCTCCCTGAAACCTGTCTTCACAATACTCCATGATCTTGTCATCACAATGCTCCATTCACTTGTCATCACAATGTGCCGTGCCCACTCTCTTCACAGTAATACATGAAACTTGTCAGACAATTGCTCCAAGACGCTCTCATCACAATTCTCCATGCCTTTGTCATCACAATGCTCCATGACCCCTGTCATCACAATGCTCTGTGACTCCAGTCATCACAATGCTTCATGACCTTTTCAATCACAATGGTCCATGCCCTCGTCATCACAAGGCTCTGTGACCATTTTCACCACAATTCTCCAAGAACTTTTCATCACAATGCTCCATGCGCTTGTCAGCACCATGCTCCATGACCCATATCATCACAATGCGCCATGCACTTCTCATCACATTCCTCCACAACCTTGTCATCACAATGCTCCATGCGCTTGTCAGCACCATGCTCCATGACCCATATCATCACAATGCACCATGCACTTGTCATCACATTCCTCCACAACCTTCTCATCACAATGCTCCATGCCCCTGTCACACAAAGCTCCATGACGCATGTCATCAGAATGCTCCATGGCCTTCTCATCAGAATGCCCCATGCCCTTGTCATCACAAGGCTCCATGACCCTTGTCATCACAATGCTCCAAGACCCATGTAATCACAATGATCCATGCCCCTTGTTATTACAGTGCTCCATAATGCTCGTCATCACAATTATCCATGGCCTTCTCATCACAATGCTCCACGGTCTTTCCATCAAAATGCTCCATGCCCTGGTCATCACAATGCTCCATGTCCCTTGTCCTCACAATTCTCCACGTCCTTGTCATCACAATGCTCCATGACTCTACTTATCACAATGTTACATGCTCTTGTCATCACAATTCTCCATGAAATTGTCATCACAATGCTCCATGACCCCTGTCATGGCAAGCACCATGCACTTGTCATCACAATGCTACACGAACTTGTCATCAAAATTCTCAATGGCCCTTGTCATCACAATGTCCCATGACCCTTGTCATCACAATGCTCCATGACCCTTGTCATCACAATGCTCCATGACCCTTGTCATCACAATGCTCCATGAACTTTGTCATCACATTCCTCCATGACACTTGGCATCACAATGCTCCATGCCATGGTCATCACAATGGACCATGACATATGTCATCACAATGCTCCCTGACACCTGTCTTCACAATACTCTATGACCTTGTCATCACAATGCTCCATACCCTTGTCATCACAATGCGCCATGCCCACTGTCATCACAATAATCCATGAAACGAGTAAGACCAATGCTCCATGCCCCTGTCATCACAATGCTCCATGCCCTTGTCATCACAATGCTCCATGGCGCCTGTCATCACAATGCTCCGTGACTCCAGTCATCACAAAGCTTAATGACATTTGTTATCACCATGGTCCATGCCCTCGTCATCACATGGCTATGTGACCTGTGTCACCACAATGCTCCATGAACTTTCCATCACAATTCTCTGTGACACTTGTCATCACAATGCTCCAAGCCTTTGCCAGCAAAATGCTCCATGAAACTTGCCAGCAGTATTCTCTTTGAACCATGTCATGACAAGGCTCCATGCCTTTTTCATCACAATGATCCATGCCATTTTCTTCACAATGCTCCAAGACCCCTGTAATGACAATGCTCCATGCCCTTGTCATCACAAAGCTCCATGAGGCAAGTCATCAGTGTGCTCCATGGCCTTCTCATCACAATGCTCCATGCCCTTGTCATCACAATGCTCCAAGACACCTGTAATCACAATGCTCCATGCCCCTTTTCATCAGAATGCTCCATGAGACTTGTCATCACAAAGCTCCAAGGTGTTCTCATCACAATGCTCCAGGACCTTGTCATCACCATACTCCATTCCCTTGTCATCACAATGTTCCATGGCCCATGCCATCACAATACTCCATGAACATTGTCAGCCCAATTCTCTTTGACCTTCTCATCACAATGCTCCAGGACCACTGTCATCACAGTGCTCCATGACCACAGTCATCACAATGCTCCATGACCCTGACAACAAAATGATCCGGGACTCTTGTCATCAAAATGCTCCATGACACTTGTCATCACAATGATCCATGCCCTTGTCATCCCAATGCTCCATGACCCCTGTAATCACAATGCTCCGTGATACTTTTCATCACAGTGCTCCATGACCCTTGTCATCACAATGCTCCATGCCTTTGTCAGCAAAATGCTACATGACCTTGTCATCACAATGCTCCATGAGCTTGTTATCACCAATACTCCATTCCCATTGTCATCACAATCCTCCATGAACTTTGGGATCACATTGCTTCATGCCCTTGTCATCACAATGTTCCATGCTCCTTGAATTCAAAATGATCCATGACCTCTGTCATTACAAAGCTCCAAACCCTTGTGATCACTATGTTCCATAGCACTTGTCATCACAACGCTCCATGATGCCTGTCATCACAATAATCCATGCCCTTGTCATCACAGTGCTCCATGACCTTTTTCATCACATTACTCAATACACATGTCATCACAATGCTCCCTGATACTTGTCGTCAGAATGCTCCTTGAATCCTGTCAAGAAAAGGCTCCTTGCCTTTTTCATCACAATGCTCCTTGCCCTTTTCACCACAGTGCTCCATGCCATTGTCATCACAAATATCCACGAGCTTGTCATCAGAATGCTCCATGAGCTTGTTATCACCAATACTCCATTCCCATTGTCATCACAATCCTCCAAGAACCTTGGGATCACTTTGCTTCATGCCCTTGTCATCACAATGCTCCATTCTCCATGAAATCAAAATGAACCATGACCTCTGCCATCAGAATGCTCCAAACCCTGTGATCACAATGTTCCATAACACTTGTCATCACAACGCTCCATGGTGCCTATCATCACAATAATCCATGACCTTGTCATCACAATGCTCCATGACCTTTGACATCACAATGCTCAATACATAGTCATCACAATGCTCTCTGACACTTGTCATCAGAATGCTGCTTGAACACTGTCATGAAAAGGCTCCATGCCTTGTTCATCACAATGCTCCATGCCATTGTCATCACAATGCTCCACAAGCTTGTCATCAGAATGTTCCATGACACTTGTCATCACAATGCTCCATGACCCCTGTCATGACAATGCTCCATGACACCTGTCATCACAATGCTCCATGCCCCTTGTCATTACAGTGCTCCATGACGCTCGTCATCACAATTATCCGGGGTCTTCTCATCACAGTGCTCCACGGTCTTGCCATCACTATGCTCCATGCCCTGGTCATCACAATGCACCATGTCCCTTTGCATCACAATGCTCCATGACACTTCTCATCAAAATGTTACATGCTCTTGTCATCACAATTCTCCATGCACTTGTCATCGCAATGCTCCATGACCCTGTCATAGAAAGCTCCATGTTCGTGTCATCACAATGCTTCACGAACTTGTCATCAAAATTCTCAATGGAAGTTTTCATCACAATGCTCCATGCCCTTCTCATCACAATGCTCCCTGACCCTTTTCATCACAATGCTCCAGGCCCTTGTCATCACAATGCTCCATTAACTTTGCCATCACAATCATCCATGACCTTGTCATAACAATGCTCCATGCCCTTGTCATCAAAATGCGCCATGCCCAATGTCATTGCAATAATCCATGAAACTTGTCAGACCAATGCTCCATGCCCATGTCAACACAATGCTCCTTGCCCTTGTCATCACAATGCTCCATGACCCCTGTCATCGCAATGCTCCATGATTCCACTCATCACAATACTTCATGAACTTTGTCATCACAATGGTCCATGCCCTCGTCATCCCCAGGCTCTGTTACCATTGTCACCACAATGCTCCATTAATTTTTCATCACAATTCTCTGTGAACATTGTCATCACAATGCACCATGCCTTTGTCAGCACAATGCTCCATGACACTTGTCATCACAATGATCCATGCCCTTGTCATCCCAATGCTCCATGACCCATGTAATCACAATGCTCCGTGATGCTTGTCACCACAGTGCTCCATGACCCTTGTCATCACCATGCTCCATAACTTTGTCAGCAAAATGCTACATGACCTTTTCATCACCATGCTCCATGAGCTTGTTATCACCAATACTCCATTCCCATTATCATCACAATCCTCCATGAAACTTGGGATCACATTGCTTCATGCCCCTGTCATCACAATGCTCCATGTTCCTGGAAATCAAAATGATCCATGACCTCTGTCATCACAATGCTCCAAACCCTTGTGATCACAATGTTCCATAACACTTGTCATCACAACGCTCCATGATGCCTGTCATCACAATAATCCATGCCCTTGTCATCAAAATGCTCCATGACCATTGTCATCACAATACTCAATACACATGTCATCACAATGCTCCCTGATACTTGTCGTCAGAATGCTCCTTGAACCCTGTCATGAAAAGGCTCCATGCCTTTTTCATCACAATGCTCCATGCCATTGTCATCACAATACTCCACAAGCTTGTCATCACAATGCTCCATGCCCCTTGTCATTACAGTGCTCCATGACGCTCGTCATCACAATTATCTATGGTCTTCTCATCACAATGCTCCACGGTCTTGCCATCACAATGCTCCATGCCCTGGTTATCACAATGCTCCATGACCCTTGTCATCACAATTCTCCTCGTTCTTGTCATCACAATGCTACATGACACTTCTCATCACAATGTTACATGCTCTTGTCATCACAATTCTCCATGCACTTGTCATCGCAATGCTCCTTGAACCCTGTCATAGAAAGTTCCATGAGCTTGTCTTCACAATGCTTCACGACTTGTCATCAAAATTCTCAATGGCCCTTGTCATCACCATACTCCATGTCCTTGTCTTAAAAATGCTCCATGACCCTTGTCATCACAATGCTCCAAGCCCTTATCATCACATTGCTCCATAACCTTTGTCATCACAATCCTCCATGATACTTGGCATCACAATGCTCCATGCCCTTTTCATCACAATGGATCATGTTATATGTCATCATAATGCTCCCTGAAACCTGTCTTCACAATACTCCATGATCTTGTCATCACAATGCTCCATTCACTTGTCATCACAATGTGCCGTGCCCACTCTCTTCACAGTAATACATGAAACTTGTCAGACAATTGCTCCAAGACGCTCTCATCACAATTCTCCATGCCTTTGTCATCACAATGCTCCATGACCCCTGTCATCACAATGCTCTGTGACTCCAGTCATCACAATGCTTCATGACCTTTTCAATCACAATGGTCCATGCCCTCGTCATCACAAGGCTCTGTGACCATTTTCACCACAATTCTCCAAGAACTTTTCATCACAATGCTCCATGCGCTTGTCAGCACCATGCTCCATGACCCATATCATCACAATGCGCCATGCACTTCTCATCACATTCCTCCACAACCTTGTCATCACAATGCTCCATGCGCTTGTCAGCACCATGCTCCATGACCCATATCATCACAATGCACCATGCACTTGTCATCACATTCCTCCACAACCTTCTCATCACAATGCTCCATGCCCCTGTCACACAAAGCTCCATGACGCATGTCATCAGAATGCTCCATGGCCTTCTCATCAGAATGCCCCATGCCCTTGTCATCACAAGGCTCCATGACCCTTGTCATCACAATGCTCCAAGACCCATGTAATCACAATGATCCATGCCCCTTGTTATTACAGTGCTCCATAATGCTCGTCATCACAATTATCCATGGCCTTCTCATCACAATGCTCCACGGTCTTTCCATCAAAATGCTCCATGCCCTGGTCATCACAATGCTCCATGTCCCTTGTCCTCACAATTCTCCACGTCCTTGTCATCACAATGCTCCATGACTCTACTTATCACAATGTTACATGCTCTTGTCATCACAATTCTCCATGAAATTGTCATCACAATGCTCCATGACCCCTGTCATGGCAAGCACCATGCACTTGTCATCACAATGCTACACGAACTTGTCATCACAATGTCCCATGACCCTTGTCATCACAATGCTCCATGACCCTTGTCATCACAATGCTCCATGAACTTTGTCATCACATTCCTCCATGACACTTGGCATCACAATGCTCCATGCCATGGTCATCACAATGGACCATGACATATGTCATCACAATGCTCCCTGACACCTGTCTTCACAATACTCTATGACCTTGTCATCACAATGCTCCATACCCTTGTCATCACAATGCGCCATGCCCACTGTCATCACAATAATCCATGAAACGAGTAAGACCAATGCTCCATGCCCCTGTCATCACAATGCTCCATGCCCTTGTCATCACAATGCTCCATGGCGCCTGTCATCACAATGCTCCGTGACTCCAGTCATCACAAAGCTTAATGACATTTGTTATCACCATGGTCCATGCCCTCGTCATCACATGGCTATGTGACCTGTGTCACCACAATGCTCCATGAACTTTCCATCACAATTCTCTGTGACACTTGTCATCACAATGCTCCAAGCCTTTGCCAGCAAAATGCTCCATGAAACTTGCCAGCAGTATTCTCTTTGAACCATGTCATGACAAGGCTCCATGCCTTTTTCATCACAATGATCCATGCCATTTTCTTCACAATGCTCCAAGACCCCTGTAATGACAATGCTCCATGCCCTTGTCATCACAAAGCTCCATGAGGCAAGTCATCAGTGTGCTCCATGGCCTTCTCATCACAATGCTCCATGCCCTTGTCATCACAATGCTCCAAGACACCTGTAATCACAATGCTCCATGCCCCTTTTCATCAGAATGCTCCATGAGACTTGTCATCACAAAGCTCCAAGGTGTTCTCATCACAATGCTCCAGGACCTTGTCATCACCATACTCCATTCCCTTGTCATCACAATGTTCCATGGCCCATGCCATCACAATACTCCATGAACATTGTCAGCCCAATTCTCTTTGACCTTCTCATCACAATGCTCCAGGACCACTGTCATCACAGTGCTCCATGACCACAGTCATCACAATGCTCCATGACCCTGACAACAAAATGATCCGGGACTCTTGTCATCAAAATGCTCCATGACACTTGTCATCACAATGATCCATGCCCTTGTCATTCCAATGCTCCATGACCCCTGTAATCACAATGCTCCGTGATACTTTTCATCACAGTGCTCCATGACCCTTGTCATCACAATGCTCCATGCCTTTGTCAGCAAAATGCTACATGACCTTGTCATCACAATGCTCCATGAGCTTGTTATCACCAATACTCCATTCCCATTGTCATCACAATCCTCCATGAACTTTGGGATCACATTGCTTCATGCCCTTGTCATCACAATGTTCCATGCTCCTTGAATTCAAAATGATCCATGACCTCTGTCATTACAAAGCTCCAAACCCTTGTGATCACTATGTTCCATAGCACTTGTCATCACAACGCTCCATGATGCCTGTCATCACAATAATCCATGCCCTTGTCATCACAGTGCTCCATGACCTTTTTCATCACATTACTCAATACACATGTCATCACAATGCTCCCTGATACTTGTCGTCAGAATGCTCCTTGAATCCTGTCAAGAAAAGGCTCCTTGCCTTTTTCATCACAATGCTCCTTGCCCTTTTCACCACAGTGCTCCATGCCATTGTCATCACAAATATCCACGAGCTTGTCATCAGAATGCTCCATGAGCTTGTTATCACCAATACTCCATTCCCATTGTCATCACAATCCTCCAAGAACCTTGGGATCACTTTGCTTCATGCCCTTGTCATCACAATGCTCCATTCTCCATGAAATCAAAATGAACCATGACCTCTGCCATCAGAATGCTCCAAACCCTGTGATCACAATGTTCCATAACACTTGTCATCACAACGCTCCATGATGCCTATCATCACAATAATCCATGACCTTGTCATCACAATGCTCCATGACCTTTGACATCACAATGCTCAATACATAGTCATCACAATGCTCTCTGACACTTGTCATCAGAATGCTGCTTGAACACTGTCATGAAAAGGCTCCATGCCTTGTTCATCACAATGCTCCACGCCATTGTCATCACAATGCTCCACAAGCTTGTCATCAGAATGTTCCATGACACTTGTCATCACAATGCTCCATGACCCCTGTCATGACAATGCTCCATGACACCTGTCATCACAATGCTCCATGCCCCTTGTCATTACAGTGCTCCATGACGCTCGTCATCACAATTATCCGGGGTCTTCTCATCACAGTGCTCCACGGTCTTGCCATCACTATGCTCCATGCCCTGGTCATCACAATGCACCATGTCCCTTTGCATCACAATGCTCCATGACACTTCTCATCAAAATGTTACATGCTCTTGTCATCACAATTCTCCATGCACTTGTCATCGCAATGCTCCATGACCCTGTCATAGAAAGCTCCATGTGCGTGTCATCACAATGCTTCACGAACTTGTCATCAAAATTCTCAATGGAAGTTTTCATCACAATGCTCCATGCCCTTCTCATCACAATGCTCCCTGACCCTTTTCATCACAATGCTCCAGGCCCTTGTCATCACAATGCTCCATTACCTTTGCCATCACAATCATCCATGACCTTGTCATAACAATGCTCCATGCCCTTGTCATCAAAATGCGCCATGCCCAATGTCATTGCAATAATCCATGAAACTTGTCAGACCAATGCTCCATGCCCATGTCAACACAATGCTCCTTGCCCTTGTCATCACAATGCTCCATGACCCCTGTCATCGCAATGCTCCATGATTCCACTCATCACAATACTTCATGAACTTTGTCATCACAATGGTCCATGCCCTCGTCATCCCCAGGCTCTGTTACCTTTGTCACCACAATGCTCCATGAATTTTTCATCACAATTCTCTGTGAACCTTGTCATCACAATGCACCATGCCTTTGTCAGCACAATGCTCCATGACTCTTGTCATCACAATGCTCCATGCGCTTGTCAGCAAAATGCTCCATGACCCATGTCATCACAATGTACCATGCGCTTGTCATCAAAATGCTCCACCACATTGTCATCACAATGCTCCATAAAGCTTGTCCTCACAATGCTCCATGCACTTCCCATCAAAATGCTATCTCACCACTGATATCACAATGTTCCATCACTAGTCATCACAATACTCCCTCACCCCTGTCATCACAATGTTCCATGACCCCTGTCATCACAGTGCTCCATGACCTTATCATCACAATGCTCCATGACCCCTGACATCACAATGTTCCATAACACCTATCATCAAAATGCTCCATGACCATTTTCATCACAATGCTCCATGACCCCTGACATCACAATGTTCCATAACCCCTCTCGTCAAAATGTTCCATGACACTTTTCATCAAATTGCTCCATGCCCCTGTCATTACAATGTTCCATGTCCTTGTCATCACAATGCTCCATGACCCCTGTCATCGCAATGCTCCATGATTCCACTCATCACAATACTCCAAGCCATTTTCATCACAATGCTCCATGAACACTCACGCAATGCTCCATGCCCTTTTCATCACAAAGCTCCATGACGCTTCTCATCACAATGCACCATGCCCATCATCATAATGCTTCATGCTATTGTCATCACAATGAAATCAAAATGCTCCATGGTCTCTGTCATCACAAGGCTCCAAAACCTTGTGATCACAATGTTCCAAAACACTTGTTATCACAACGCCCCATGACGCTCATCATCACAATTATCCATGGTCTTCTCATCACAATGCTCCAAGACCTTGTCATCATATTGCTCCATTACCTTTGTCATCAGAAAACTCCATGATACTTGGCATCACAATGCACCATGCCACTGTCATCACAATACTCAATACACATGTCAGAATGCTCCTTGAACCCTGTCATGAAAAGGCTCCATGCCTTTTCCATCACAATGCTACATGCCATTGTCATCACAATGGACCATGACATATGTCATCACAATGCTCCCTGACACCTGTCTTCACAAAACTCTATGACCTTGTCTTCACAATGCTCCATGCCCTTGTCATCACAATGCGCCATGCCCACTGTCATCACAATAATCCATGAAACGTGTAAGACCAATGCTCCATGCCCCTATCATCACAATGCTCCATGCCCTTGTCATCACAATGCTCCATGGTGACTGTCATCACAATGCTCCGTGACTCCTGTCATTACAATGCTTCATGACATTTGTCATCACAATGGTCCATGCCCTCGTCATCACATGGCTACTTGACCTTTGTCACCACAATGCTCCATGAACTTTTCATCACAATGCTCTGTGACACTTGTCATCACAATGCTCCAAGACTTTGTCAGCACAATGCTCCATGACACTTGCCAGCAGTATGCTCCTTGAACCCTGTCATGACAAGGCTCCATGCCTTTTTCATCACAATGATCCATGCCATTTTCTTCACAATGCTCCAAGACCCCTGTAATGACAATGCTCCATGCCCTTGTCATCACAAAGCTCCACGAGGCATGTCATCAGAGTGTCCCATGGCCTTCTCATCACAATGCTCCATGCCCTTGTCATCACAATGCTCCAAGACACCTGTAATCCCAATATCCCATGCCCCTGTTCATCAGAATGCTCCATGAGACTTGTCATCACAAAGCTCCATGGTGTTCTCATCACAATGCTCCAGGACCTTGTCATCACCATGCTCCATTCCCTTGTCATCACAATGCTCCATGACACATGTCATCACAATACTCCATGAACATTGTCAGCCCAATTCTCTTTGACTTTCTCATCACAATGCTCCATGACCACTGTCATCACAATGCTCCATTCCCACAGTTATCACAATGCTCCATGAACCCTGACAACAAAATGATCCGGGACTCTTGTCATCCAAATGCTCCATGACACTTGTCATCACAATGATCCATGCCCTTGTCATCCCAATGCTCCATGACCCATGTAATCACAATGCTCCGTGATGCTTGTCACCACAGTGCTCCATGACCCTTGTCATCACCATGCTCCATAAATTTGTCAGCAAAATGCTACATGACCTTTTCATCACCATGCTCCATGAGCTTGTTATCACCAATACTCCATTCCCATTATCATCACAATCCTCCATGAAACTTGGGATCACATTGCTTCATGCCCCTGTCATCACAATGCTCCATGTTCCTGGAAATCAAAATGATCCATGACCTCTGTCATCACAATGCTCCAAACCCTTGTGATCACAGTGTTCCATAACACTTGTCATCACAACGCTCCATGATGCCTGTCATCACAATAATCCATGCCCTTGTCATCAAAATGCTCCATGACCATTGTCATCACAATACTCAATACACATGTCATCACAATGCTCCCTGATACTTGTCGTCAGAATGCTCCTTGAACCCTGTCATGAAAAGGCTCCATGCCTTTTTCATCACAATGCTCCATGCCATTGTCATCACAATACTCCACAAGCTTGTCATCACAATGCTCCATGCCCCTTGTCATTACAGTGCTCCATGACGCTCGTCATCACAATTATCTATGGTCTTCTCATCACAATGCTCCACGGTCTTGCCATCACAATGCTCCATGCCCTGGTTATCACAATGCTCCATGACCCTTGTCATCACAATTCTCCTCGTTCTTGTCATCACAATGCTACATGACACTTCTCATCACAATGTTACATGCTCTTGTCATCACAATTCTCCATGCACTTGTCATCACAATGCTCCTTGAACCCTGTCATAGAAAGTTCCATGAGCTTGTCTTCACAATGCTTCACGACTTGTCATCAAAATTCTCAATGGCCCTTGTCATCACCATACTCCATGTCCTTGTCTTAAAAATGCTCCATGACCCTTGTCATCACAATGCTCCAAGCCCTTATCATCACATTGCTCCATAACCTTTGTCATCACAATCCTCCATGATACTTGGCATCACAATGCTCCATGCCCTTTTCATCACAATGGATCATGTTATATGTCATCACAATGCTCCCTGAAACCTGTCTTCACAATACTCCATGATCTTGTCATCACAATGCTCCATTCACTTGTCATAACAATGTGCCGTGCCCACTCTCTTCACAGTAATACATGAAACTTGTCAGACAATTGCTCCAAGACGCTCTCATCACAATTCTCCATGCCTTTGTCATCACAATGCTCCATGACCCCTGTCATCACAATGCTCTGTGACTCCAGTCATCACAATGCTTCATGACCTTTTCAATCACAATGGTCCATGCCCTCGTCATCACAAGGCTCTGTGACCATTTTCACCACAATTCTCCAAGAACTTTTCATCACAATGCTCCATAACCCTTGTCATCACAATGCTCCATGCGCTTGTCAGCACCATGCTCCATGACCCATATCATCACAATGCGCCATGCACTTCTCATCACATTCCTCCACAACCTTGTCATCACAATGCTCCATGCGCTTGTCAGCACCATGCTCCATGACCCATATCATCACAATGCACCATGCACTTGTCATCACATTCCTCCACAACCTTGTCATCACAATGCTCCATGCCCCTGTCACACAAAGCTCCATGACGCATGTCATCAGAATGCTCCATGGCCTTCTCATCAGAATGCCCCATGCCCTTGTCATCACAAGGCTCCATGACCCTTGTCATCACAATGCTCCAAGACCCATGTAATCACAATGATCCATGCCCCTTGTTATTACAGTGCTCCATAATGCTTGTCATCACAATTATCCATGGCCTTCTCATCACAATGCTCCACGGTCTTTCCATCAAAATGCTCCATGCCCTGGTCATCACAATGCTCCATGTCCCTTGTCCTCACAATTCTCCACGTCCTTGTCATCACAATGCTCCATGACTCTACTTATCACAATGTTACATGCTCTTGTCATCACAATTCTCCATGAAATTGTCATCACAATGCTCCATGACCCCTGTCATGGCAAGCACCATGCACTTGTCATCACAATGCTACACGAACTTGTCATCAAAATTCTCAATGGCCCTTGTCATCACAATGTCCCATGACCCTTGTCATCACAATGCTCCATGACCCTTGTCATCACAATGCTCCATGACCCTTGTCATCACAATGCTCCATGAACTTTGTCATCACATTCCTCCATGACACTTGGCATCACAATGCTCCATGCCATGGTCATCACAATGGACCATGACATATGTCATCACAATGCTCCCTGACACCTGTCTTCACAATACTCTATGACCTTGTCATCACAATGCTCCATACCCTTGTCATCACAATGCGCCATGCCCACTGTCATCACAATAATCCATGAAACGAGTAAGACCAATGCTCCATGCCCCTGTCATCACAATGCTCCATGCCCTTGTCATCACAATGCTCCATGGCGCCTGTCATCACAATGCTCCGTGACTCCAGTCATCACAAAGCTTAATGACATTTGTTATCACCATGGTCCATGCCCTCGTCATCACATGGCTATGTGACCTGTGTCACCACAATGCTCCATGAACTTTCCATCACAATTCTCTGTGACACTTGTCATCACAATGCTCCAAGCCTTTGCCAGCAAAATGCTCCATGAAACTTGCCAGCAGTATTCTCTTTGAACCATGTCATGACAAGGCTCCATGCCTTTTTCATCACAATGATCCATGCCATTTTCTTCACAATGCTCCAAGACCCCTGTAATGACAATGCTCCATGCCCTTGTCATCACAAAGCTCCATGAGGCAAGTCATCAGTGTGCTCCATGGCCTTCTCATCACAATGCTCCATGCCCTTGTCATCACAATGCTCCAAGACACCTGTAATCACAATGCTCCATGCCCCTTTTCATCAGAATGCTCCATGAGACTTGTCATCACAAAGCTCCAAGGTGTTCTCATCACAATGCTCCAGGACCTTGTCATCACCATACTCCATTCCCTTGTCATCACAATGTTCCATGGCCCATGCCATCACAATACTCCATGAACATTGTCAGCCCAATTCTCTTTGACCTTCTCATCACAATGCTCCAGGACCACTGTCATCACAGTGCTCCATGACCACAGTCATCACAATGCTCCATGACCCTGACAACAAAATGATCCGGGACTCTTGTCATCAAAATGCTCCATGACACTTGTCATCACAATGATCCATGCCCTTGTCATCCCAATGCTCCATGACCCCTGTAATCACAATGCTCCGTGATACTTTTCATCACAGTGCTCCATGACCCTTGTCATCACAATGCTCCATGCCTTTGTCAGCAAAATGCTACATGACCTTGTCATCACAATGCTCCATGAGCTTGTTATCACCAATACTCCATTCCCATTGTCATCACAATCCTCCATGAACTTTGGGATCACATTGCTTCATGCCCTTGTCATCACAATGTTCCATGCTCCTTGAATTCAAAATGATCCATGACCTCTGTCATTACAAAGCTCCAAACCCTTGTGATCACTATGTTCCATAGCACTTGTCATCACAACGCTCCATGATGCCTGTCATCACAATAATCCATGCCCTTGTCATCACAGTGCTCCATGACCTTTTTCATCACATTACTCAATACACATGTCATCACAATGCTCCCTGATACTTGTCGTCAGAATGCTCCTTGAATCCTGTCAAGAAAAGGCTCCTTGCCTTTTTCATCACAATGCTCCTTGCCCTTTTCACCACAGTGCTCCATGCCATTGTCATCACAAATATCCACGAGCTTGTCATCAGAATGCTCCATGAGCTTGTTATCACCAATACTCCATTCCCATTGTCATCACAATCCTCCAAGAACCTTGGGATCACTTTGCTTCATGCCCTTGTCATCACAATGCTCCATTCTCCATGAAATCAAAATGAACCATGACCTCTGCCATCAGAATGCTCCAAACCCTGTGATCACAATGTTCCATAACACTTGTCATCACAACGCTCCATGGTGCCTATCATCACAATAATCCATGACCTTGTCATCACAATGCTCCATGACCTTTGACATCACAATGCTCAATACATAGTCATCACAATGCTCTCTGACACTTGTCATCAGAATGCTGCTTGAACACTGTCATGAAAAGGCTCCATGCCTTGTTCATCACAATGCTCCACGCCATTGTCATCACAATGCTCCACAAGCTTGTCATCAGAATGTTCCATGACACTTGTCATCACAATGCTCCATGACCCCTGTCATGACAATGCTCCATGACACCTGTCATCACAATGCTCCATGCCCCTTGTCATTACAGTGCTCCATGACGCTCGTCATCACAATTATCCGGGGTCTTCTCATCACAGTGCTCCACGGTCTTGCCATCACTATGCTCCATGCCCTGGTCATCACAATGCACCATGTCCCTTTGCATCACAATGCTCCATGACACTTCTCATCAAAATGTTACATGCTCTTGTCATCACAATTCTCCATGCACTTGTCATCGCAATGCTCCATGACCCTGTCATAGAAAGCTCCATGTGCGTGTCATCACAATGCTTCACGAACTTGTCATCAAAATTCTCAATGGAAGTTTTCATCACAATGCTCCATGCCCTTCTCATCACAATGCTCCCTGACCCTTTTCATCACAATGCTCCAGGCCCTTGTCATCACAATGCTCCATTACCTTTGCCATCACAATCATCCATGACCTTGTCATAACAATGCTCCATGCCCTTGTCATCAAAATGCGCCATGCCCAATGTCATTGCAATAATCCATGAAACTTGTCAGACCAATGCTCCATGCCCATGTCAACACAATGCTCCTTGCCCTTGTCATCACAATGCTCCATGACCCCTGTCATCGCAATGCTCCATGATTCCACTCATCACAATACTTCATGAACTTTGTCATCACAATGGTCCATGCCCTCGTCATCCCCAGGCTCTGTTACCTTTGTCACCACAATGCTCCATGAATTTTTCATCACAATTCTCTGTGAACCTTGTCATCACAATGCACCATGCCTTTGTCAGCACAATGCTCCATGACCCTTGTCGTCACAATGCTCCATGCGCTTGTCAGCAAAATGCTCCATGACCCATGTCATCACAATGTACCATGCGCTTGTCATCAAAATGCTCCACCACATTGTCATCACAATGCTCCATAAAGCTTGTCCTCACAATGCTCCATGCACTTCCCATCAAAATGCTATCTCACCACTGATATCACAATGTTCCATCACTAGTCATCACAATACTCCCTCACCCCTGTCATCACAATGTTCCATGACCCCTGTCATCACAGTGCTCCATGACCTTATCATCACAATGCTCCATGACCCCTGACATCACAATGTTCCATAACACCTATCATCAAAATGCTCCATGACCATTTTCATCACAATGCTCCATGACCCCTGACATCACAATGTTCCATAACCCCTCTCGTCAAAATGTTCCATGACACTTTTCATCAAATTGCTCCATGCCCCTGTCATTACAATGTTCCATGTCCTTGTCATCACAATGCTCCATGACCCCTGTCATCGCAATGCTCCATGATTCCACTCATCACAATACTCCAAGCCATTTTCATCACAATGCTCCATGAACACTCACGCAATGCTCCATGCCCTTTTCATCACAAAGCTCCATGACGCTTCTCATCACAATGCACCATGCCCATCATCATAATGCTTCATGCTATTGTCATCACAATGAAATCAAAATGCTCCATGGTCTCTGTCATCACAAGGCTCCAAAACCTTGTGATCACAATGTTCCAAAACACTTGTTATCACAACGCCCCATGACGCTCATCATCACAATTATCCATGGTCTTCTCATCACAATGCTCCAAGACCTTGTCATCATATTGCTCCATTACCTTTGTCATCAGAAAACTCCATGATACTTGGCATCACAATGCACCATGCCACTGTCATCACAATACTCAATACACATGTCAGAATGCTCCTTGAACCCTGTCATGAAAAGGCTCCATGCCTTTTCCATCACAATGCTACATGCCATTGTCATCACAATGGACCATGACATATGTCATCACAATGCTCCCTGACACCTGTCTTCACAAAACTCTATGACCTTGTCTTCACAATGCTCCATGCCCTTGTCATCACAATGCGCCATGCCCACTGTCATCACAATAATCCATGAAACGTGTAAGACCAATGCTCCATGCCCCTATCATCACAATGCTCCATGCCCTTGTCATCACAATGCTCCATGGTGACTGTCATCACAATGCTCCGTGACTCCTGTCATTACAATGCTTCATGACATTTGTCATCACAATGGTCCATGCCCTCGTCATCACATGGCTACTTGACCTTTGTCACCACAATGCTCCATGAACTTTTCATCACAATGCTCTGTGACACTTGTCATCACAATGCTCCAAGACTTTGTCAGCACAATGCTCCATGACACTTGCCAGCAGTATGCTCCTTGAACCCTGTCATGACAAGGCTCCATGCCTTTTTCATCACAATGATCCATGCCATTTTCTTCACAATGCTCCAAGACCCCTGTAATGACAATGCTCCATGCCCTTGTCATCACAAAGCTCCACGAGGCATGTCATCAGAGTGTCCCATGGCCTTCTCATCACAATGCTCCATGCCCTTGTCATCACAATGCTCCAAGACACCTGTAATCCCAATATCCCATGCCCCTGTTCATCAGAATGCTCCATGAGACTTGTCATCACAAAGCTCCATGGTGTTCTCATCACAATGCTCCAGGACCTTGTCATCACCATGCTCCATTCCCTTGTCATCACAATGCTCCATGACACATGTCATCACAATACTCCATGAACATTGTCAGCCCAATTCTCTTTGACTTTCTCATCACAATGCTCCATGACCACTGTCATCACAATGCTCCATTCCCACAGTTATCACAATGCTCCATGAACCCTGACAACAAAATGATCCGGGACTCTTGTCATCCAAATGCTCCATGACACTTGTCATCACAATGATCCATGCCCTTGTCATCCCAATGCTCCATGACCCATGTAATCACAATGCTCCGTGATGCTTGTCACCACAGTGCTCCATGACCCTTGTCATCACCATGCTCCATAAATTTGTCAGCAAAATGCTACATGACCTTTTCATCACCATGCTCCATGAGCTTGTTATCACCAATACTCCATTCCCATTATCATCACAATCCTCCATGAAACTTGGGATCACATTGCTTCATGCCCCTGTCATCACAATGCTCCATGTTCCTGGAAATCAAAATGATCCATGACCTCTGTCATCACAATGCTCCAAACCCTTGTGATCACAGTGTTCCATAACACTTGTCATCACAACGCTCCATGATGCCTGTCATCACAATAATCCATGCCCTTGTCATCAAAATGCTCCATGACCATTGTCATCACAATACTCAATACACATGTCATCACAATGCTCCCTGATACTTGTCGTCAGAATGCTCCTTGAACCCTGTCATGAAAAGGCTCCATGCCTTTTTCATCACAATGCTCCATGCCATTGTCATCACAATACTCCACAAGCTTGTCATCACAATGCTCCATGCCCCTTGTCATTACAGTGCTCCATGACGCTCGTCATCACAATTATCTATGGTCTTCTCATCACAATGCTCCACGGTCTTGCCATCACAATGCTCCATGCCCTGGTTATCACAATGCTCCATGACCCTTGTCATCACAATTCTCCTCGTTCTTGTCATCACAATGCTACATGACACTTCTCATCACAATGTTACATGCTCTTGTCATCACAATTCTCCATGCACTTGTCATCACAATGCTCCTTGAACCCTGTCATAGAAAGTTCCATGAGCTTGTCTTCACAATGCTTCACGACTTGTCATCAAAATTCTCAATGGCCCTTGTCATCACCATACTCCATGTCCTTGTCTTAAAAATGCTCCATGACCCTTGTCATCACAATGCTCCAAGCCCTTATCATCACATTGCTCCATAACCTTTGTCATCACAATCCTCCATGATACTTGGCATCACAATGCTCCATGCCCTTTTCATCACAATGGATCATGTTATATGTCATCACAATGCTCCCTGAAACCTGTCTTCACAATACTCCATGATCTTGTCATCACAATGCTCCATTCACTTGTCATCACAATGTGCCGTGCCCACTCTCTTCACAGTAATACATGAAACTTGTCAGACAATTGCTCCAAGACGCTCTCATCACAATTCTCCATGCCTTTGTCATCACAATGCTCCATGACCCCTGTCATCACAATGCTCTGTGACTCCAGTCATCACAATGCTTCATGACCTTTTCAATCACAATGGTCCATGCCCTCGTCATCACAAGGCTCTGTGACCATTTTCACCACAATTCTCCAAGAACTTTTCATCACAATGCTCCATAACCCTTGTCATCACAATGCTCCATGCGCTTGTCAGCACCATGCTCCATGACCCATATCATCACAATGCGCCATGCACTTCTCATCACATTCCTCCACAACCTTGTCATCACAATGCTCCATGCGCTTGTCAGCACCATGCTCCATGACCCATATCATCACAATGCACCATGCACTTGTCATCACATTCCTCCACAACCTTGTCATCACAATGCTCCATGCCCCTGTCACACAAAGCTCCATGACGCATGTCATCAGAATGCTCCATGGCCTTCTCATCAGAATGCCCCATGCCCTTGTCATCACAAGGCTCCATGACCCTTGTCATCACAATGCTCCAAGACCCATGTAATCACAATGATCCATGCCCCTTGTTATTACAGTGCTCCATAATGCTTGTCATCACAATTATCCATCGCCTTCTCATCACAATGCTCCACGGTCTTTCCATCAAAATGCTCCATGCCCTGGTCATCACAATGCTCCATGTCCCTTGTCCTCACAATTCTCCACGTCCTTGTCATCACAATGCTCCATGACTCTACTTATCACAATGTTACATGCTCTTGTCATCACAATTCTCCATGAAATTGTCATCACAATGCTCCATGACCCCTGTCATGGCAAGCACCATGCACTTGTCATCACAATGCTACACGAACTTGTCATCAAAATTCTCAATGGCCCTTGTCATCACAATGTCCCATGACCCTTGTCATCACAATGCTCCATGACCCTTGTCATCACAATGCTCCATGACCCTTGTCATCACAATGCTCCATGAACTTTGTCATCACATTCCTCCATGACACTTGGCATCACAATGCTCCATGCCATGGTCATCACAATGGACCATGACATATGTCATCACAATGCTCCCTGACACCTGTCTTCACAATACTCTATGACCTTGTCATCACAATGCTCCATACCCTTGTCATCACAATGCGCCATGCCCACTGTCATCACAATAATCCATGAAACGAGTAAGACCAATGCTCCATGCCCCTGTCATCACAATGCTCCATGCCCTTGTCATCACAATGCTCCATGGCGCCTGTCATCACAATGCTCCGTGACTCCAGTCATCACAAAGCTTAATGACATTTGTTATCACCATGGTCCATGCCCTCGTCATCACATGGCTATGTGACCTGTGTCACCACAATGCTCCATGAACTTTCCATCACAATTCTCTGTGACACTTGTCATCACAATGCTCCAAGCCTTTGCCAGCAAAATGCTCCATGAAACTTGCCAGCAGTATTCTCTTTGAACCATGTCATGACAAGGCTCCATGCCTTTTTCATCACAATGATCCATGCCATTTTCTTCACAATGCTCCAAGACCCCTGTAATGACAATGCTCCATGCCCTTGTCATCACAAAGCTCCATGAGGCAAGTCATCAGTGTGCTCCATGGCCTTCTCATCACAATGCTCCATGCCCTTGTCATCACAATGCTCCAAGACACCTGTAATCACAATGCTCCATGCCCCTTTTCATCAGAATGCTCCATGAGACTTGTCATCACAAAGCTCCAAGGTGTTCTCATCACAATGCTCCAGGACCTTGTCATCACCATACTCCATTCCCTTGTCATCACAATGTTCCATGGCCCATGCCATCACAATACTCCATGAACATTGTCAGCCCAATTCTCTTTGACCTTCTCATCACAATGCTCCAGGACCACTGTCATCACAGTGCTCCATGACCACAGTCATCACAATGCTCCATGACCCTGACAACAAAATGATCCGGGACTCTTGTCATCAAAATGCTCCATGACACTTGTCATCACAATGATCCATGCCCTTGTCATCCCAATGCTCCATGACCCCTGTAATCACAATGCTCCGTGATACTTTTCATCACAGTGCTCCATGACCCTTGTCATCACAATGCTCCATGCCTTTGTCAGCAAAATGCTACATGACCTTGTCATCACAATGCTCCATGAGCTTGTTATCACCAATACTCCATTCCCATTGTCATCACAATCCTCCATGAACTTTGGGATCACATTGCTTCATGCCCTTGTCATCACAATGTTCCATGCTCCTTGAATTCAAAATGATCCATGACCTCTGTCATTACAAAGCTCCAAACCCTTGTGATCACTATGTTCCATAGCACTTGTCATCACAACGCTCCATGATGCCTGTCATCACAATAATCCATGCCCTTGTCATCACAGTGCTCCATGACCTTTTTCATCACATTACTCAATACACATGTCATCACAATGCTCCCTGATACTTGTCGTCAGAATGCTCCTTGAATCCTGTCAAGAAAAGGCTCCTTGCCTTTTTCATCACAATGCTCCTTGCCCTTTTCACCACAGTGCTCCATGCCATTGTCATCACAAATATCCACGAGCTTGTCATCAGAATGCTCCATGAGCTTGTTATCACCAATACTCCATTCCCATTGTCATCACAATCCTCCAAGAACCTTGGGATCACTTTGCTTCATGCCCTTGTCATCACAATGCTCCATTCTCCATGAAATCAAAATGAACCATGACCTCTGCCATCAGAATGCTCCAAACCCTGTGATCACAATGTTCCATAACACTTGTCATCACAACGCTCCATGGTGCCTATCATCACAATAATCCATGACCTTGTCATCACAATGCTCCATGACCTTTAACATCACAATGCTCAATACATAGTCATCACAATGCTCTCTGACACTTGTCATCAGAATGCTGCTTGAACACTGTCATGAAAAGGCTCCATGCCTTGTTCATCACAATGCTCCACGCCATTGTCATCACAATGCTCCACAAGCTTGTCATCAGAATGTTCCATGACACTTGTCATCACAATGCTCCATGACCCCTGTCATGACAATGCTCCATGACACCTGTCATCACAATGCTCCATGCCCCTTGTCATTACAGTGCTCCATGACGCTCGTCATCACAATTATCCGGGGTCTTCTCATCACAGTGCTCCACGGTCTTGCCATCACTATGCTCCATGCCCTGGTCATCACAATGCACCATGTCCCTTTGCATCACAATGCTCCATGACACTTCTCATCAAAATGTTACATGCTCTTGTCATCACAATTCTCCATGCACTTGTCATCGCAATGCTCCATGACCCTGTCATAGAAAGCTCCATGTGCGTGTCATCACAATGCTTCACGAACTTGTCATCAAAATTCTCAATGGAAGTTTTCATCACAATGCTCCATGCCCTTCTCATCACAATGCTCCCTGACCCTTTTCATCACAATGCTCCAGGCCCTTGTCATCACAATGCTCCATTACCTTTGCCATCACAATCATCCATGACCTTGTCATAACAATGCTCCATGCCCTTGTCATCAAAATGCGCCATGCCCAATGTCATTGCAATAATCCATGAAACTTGTCAGACCAATGCTCCATGCCCATGTCAACACAATGCTCCTTGCCCTTGTCATCACAATGCTCCATGACCCCTGTCATCGCAATGCTCCATGATTCCACTCATCACAATACTTCATGAACTTTGTCATCACAATGGTCCATGCCCTCGTCATCCCCAGGCTCTGTTACCTTTGTCACCACAATGCTCCATGAATTTTTCATCACAATTCTCTGTGAACCTTGTCATCACAATGCACCATGCCTTTGTCAGCACAATGCTCCATGACTCTTGTCATCACAATGCTCCATGCGCTTGTCAGCAAAATGCTCCATGACCCATGTCATCACAATGTACCATGCGCTTGTCATCAAAATGCTCCACCACATTGTCATCACAATGCTCCATAAAGCTTGTCCTCACAATGCTCCACGCACTTCCCATCAAAATGCTATCTCACCACTGATATCACAATGTTCCATCACTAGTCATCACAATACTCCCTCACCCCTGTCATCACAATGTTCCATGACCCCTGTCATCACAGTGCTCCATGACCTTATCATCACAATGCTCCATGACCCCTGACATCACAATGTTCCATAACACCTATCATCAAAATGCTCCATGACCATTTTCATCACAATGCTCCATGACCCCTGACATCACAATGTTCCATAACCCCTCTCGTCAAAATGTTCCATGACACTTTTCATCAAATTGCTCCATGCCCCTGTCATTACAATGTTCCATGTCCTTGTCATCACAATGCTCCATGACCCCTGTCATCGCAATGCTCCATGATTCCACTCATCACAATACTCCAAGCCATTTTCATCACAATGCTCCATGAACACTCACGCAATGCTCCATGCCCTTTTCATCACAAAGCTCCATGACGCTTCTCATCACAATGCACCATGCCCATCATCATAATGCTTCATGCTATTGTCATCACAATGAAATCAAAATGCTCCATGGTCTCTGTCATCACAAGGCTCCAAAACCTTGTGATCACAATGTTCCAAAACACTTGTTATCACAACGCCCCATGACGCTCATCATCACAATTATCCATGGTCTTCTCATCACAATGCTCCAAGACCTTGTCATCATATTGCTCCATTACCTTTGTCATCAGAAAACTCCATGATACTTGGCATCACAATGCACCATGCCACTGTCATCACAATACTCAATACACATGTCAGAATGCTCCTTGAACCCTGTCATGAAAAGGCTCCATGCCTTTTCCATCACAATGCTACATGCCATTGTCATCACAATGGACCATGACATATGTCATCACAATGCTCCCTGACACCTGTCTTCACAAAACTCTATGACCTTGTCTTCACAATGCTCCATGCCCTTGTCATCACAATGCGCCATGCCCACTGTCATCACAATAATCCATGAAACGTGTAAGACCAATGCTCCATGCCCCTATCATCACAATGCTCCATGCCCTTGTCATCACAATGCTCCATGGCGACTGTCATCACAATGCTCCGTGACTCCTGTCATTACAATGCTTCATGACATTTGTCATCACAATGGTCCATGCCCTCGTCATCACATGGCTACTTGACCTTTGTCACCACAATGCTCCATGAACTTTTCATCACAATGCTCTGTGACACTTGTCATCACAATGCTCCAAGACTTTGTCAGCACAATGCTCCATGACACTTGCCAGCAGTATGCTCCTTGAACCCTGTCATGACAAGGCTCCATGCCTTTTTCATCACAATGATCCATGCCATTTTCTTCACAATGCTCCAAGACCCCTGTAATGACAATGCTCCATGCCCTTGTCATCACAAAGCTCCACGAGGCATGTCATCAGAGTGTCCCATGGCCTTCTCATCACAATGCTCCATGCCCTTGTCATCACAATGCTCCAAGACACCTGTAATCCCAATATCCCATGCCCCTGTTCATCAGAATGCTCCATGAGACTTGTCATCACAAAGCTCCATGGTGTTCTCATCACAATGCTCCAGGACCTTGTCATCACCATGCTCCATTCCCTTGTCATCACAATGCTCCATGACACATGTCATCACAATACTCCATGAACATTGTCAGCCCAATTCTCTTTGACTTTCTCATCACAATGCTCCATGACCACTGTCATCACAATGCTCCATTCCCACAGTCATCACAATGCTCCATGAACCCTGACAACAAAATGATCCGGGACTCTTGTCATCCAAATGCTCCATGACACTTGTCATCACAATGATCCATGCCCTTGTCATCCCAATGCTCCATGACCCATGTAATCACAATGCTCCGTGATGCTTGTCACCACAGTGCTCCATGACCCTTGTCATCAACATGCTCCATAAATTTGTCAGCAAAATGCTACATGACCTTTTCATCACCATGCTCCATGTGCTTGTTATCACCAATACTCCATTCCCATTATCATCACAATCCTCTATGAAACTTGGGATCACATTGCTTCATGCCCCTGTCATCACAATGCTCCATGTTCCTGGAAATCAAAATGATCCATGACCTCTGTCATCACAATGCTCCAAACCCTTGTGATCACAGTGTTCCATAACACTTGTCATCACAACGCTCCATGAT